>NW_026611997.1:300000-515289 GCF_023638135.1 Falco biarmicus | reverse complement strand
AGCGGTTCCCCATCTCAGCCCAGAAAGCAGGTAGAACATCTTTTGTGGTGTCTTTTAGATGCCTACCAAGGTAGTGTAAAATCTACCAAGAGAACTCCTGTCTGGCACCTTCCCCGTGGAGTTGTGCATGGGGTGTGTTTGGAACATTTTGTCACCGGCCGACTCCAAAATTCAGCGGTTCCCCATCTCAGCCCAGAAAGCAGGAAGAACAACTTTTGTAGTGTCTTTTTGATGCCTACCAAGGTAGTGTAAAATCTACCAACAGAACTCCTGTCTGGCACCTTCCGTGGTGGAGTTGTGCATGGGGTGTGTGTTTGTAACATTTTGCCACAAGCCGAGTCCAAAATTCAGCGGTTCCCCATCTCAGCCCAGAAAGCAGAAGAACAACTTTTGTGGTGCCTTTCAGCTGCCTACCAAGGTAGTGTAAAATCTACCAACAGAACTCCTGTCTGGCACCTTCCCCGGTGGAGTTGTGCATGGGGTGTGTTTGGAACATTTTGTCACCAGCCGACTCCAAATATCAGCGGTTCCCCATCTCAGCCCAGAAAGCAGGGAGAACAACTTTTGTGGTGTCTTTCAGATGCCTACCGGAGCAATGTAAAAACTACCAGAACTCCTGTCTGGCACCTTCCCCGGTGGAGTTGTGCAGGGGGTGTGTTTGGAACATTTGCCACCAGCCGACTCCAAAATTGAGCGGTTCCCCATCTCAGCCCAGAAAGCAGGTAGAACAACTTTTGTAGTGTCTTTTTCATGCCTACCAAGGTAGTGTAAAATCTACCAACAGAACTCCTGTCTGGCACCTTCCCCGGTGGAGTTGTGCATGGGATGTGTTTGTAACATTTTGCCACAAGCCGAGTCCAAAATTCAGCGGTTCCCCATCTCAGCCCAGAAAGCAGGTTAGAACATCTTTTGTGGTGTCTTTTAGATGCCTACCAAGGTAGTGTAAAATCTACCAAGAGAACTCCTGTCTGGCACCTTCCCCGGTGGAGTTGTGCAGGGGGTGTGTTTGGAACATTTTGTCACCGGCCGACTCCAAAATTCAGCGGTTCCCCATCTCAGCCCAGAAAGCAGGTAGAACAACTTTTGTGGTGTCTTTCAGATGCCTACCAAGGTAGTGTAAAAACTACTAAGAGAACTCCTGTCTGGCACCTCCCCGGTGGAGTTGTGCAGGGGGTGTGTTTGGAACATTTTGTCACCAGCCGACTCCAAAATTCAGCGATTCCCCATCTCAGCCCAGAAAGCAGGTTAGAACAACTTTTGTAGTGTCTTTTTGATGCCTACCAAGGTAGTGTAAAATCTACCAACAGAACTCCTGTCTGGCACCTTCCCCGGGTGGAGTTGTGCATGGGGGTGTGTTTGGAACATTTTGCCACCAGCCGACTCCAAAATTGAGCGGTTCCCCATCTCAGCCCATAAAGCAGGGTAGAACAACTTTTGTAGTGTCTTTTTGATGCCTACCAAGGTAGTGTAAAAACTATCAAGAGAACTCCTGTCTGGCACCTTCCCCGGTGGAGTTGTGCATGGGATGTGTTTGTAACATTTTGCCACAAGCCGAGTCCAAAATTCAGCTGTTCCCCATCTCAGCCCAGAAAGCAGGTTAGAACAACTTTTGTGGTGTCTTTCAGATGCCTACCGGAGCAATGTAAAAACTACCAACAGAACTCCTGTCTGGCACCTTCCGTGGTGGAGTTGTGCATGGGGTGTGTTTGTAACATTTTGCCACAAGCCGACTCCAAAATTCAGGCGGTTCCCCATCTCAGCCCAGAAAGCAGGAAGAACAACTTTTGTGGTGCCTTTCAGCTGCCTACCAAGGTAGTGTAAAATCTACCAACAGAACTCCTGTCTGGCACCTTCCCCGGTGGAGTTGTGCAGGGGGGGTGTGTTTGGAACATTTTGTCACCAGCCGACTCCAAATATCAGCGGTTCCCCATCTCAGCCCAGAAAGCAGGAAGAACAACTTTTGTGGTGCCTTTCAGCTGCCTACCAAGGTAGTGTAAAATCTACCAAGAGAACTCCTGTCTGGCACCTTCCCCGGTGGAGTTGTGCAGGGGGTGTGTTTGGAACATTTTGTCACCAGCCGACTCCAAAATTCAGCGGTTCCCCATCTCAGCCCAGAAAGCAGGTAGAACAACTTTTGTGGTGTCTTTGAGGTGCCTACCAGAGCAATGTAAAAGCTATCAAGAGAACTCCTGTCTGGCACCTTCCCCGGTGGAGTTGTGCATGGGGTGTGTTTGGAACATTTTGCCACCAGCCGACTCCAAAATTCAGCTGTTCCCCATCTCAGCCCAGAAAGCAGGTAGAACAACTTTTGTAGTGTCTTTTTGATGCCTACCAAGGTAGTGTAAAATCTACCAAGAGAACTCCCTGTCTGGCACCTTCCCCGGTGGAGTTGTGCATGGGGTGTGTTTGGAATATTTTGTCACCGCCGAGTCCAAAATTCAGCGGTTCCCCATCTCAGCCCAGAAAGCAGGTAGAACATCTTTTGTGGTGTCTTTTAGATGCCTACCAAGGTAGTGTAAAATCTACCAACAGAACTCCTGTCTGGCACCTTCCCCGGTGGAGTTGTGCATGGGGTGTGTTTGGAACATTTTGTCACCGGCGAGTCCAAAATTCAGCTGTTCCCCATCTCAGCCCAGAAAGCAGGTAGAACAACTTTTGTGGTGTCTTTCAGATGCCTACCAAGGTAGTGTAAAAACTACTAAGAGAACTCCTGTCTGGCACCTTCCCCGGTGGAGTAGTGCATGGGGTGTCTGTGGAACATTTTGTCACCGGCCGAGTCCAAAATTCAGCTGTTCCCCATCTCAGCCCAGAAAGCAGATAGAACAAGTTTTGTGGTGTCTTTGAGGTGCCTACCAGAGCAATGTAAAAACTACCAGGAGAACTCCTGTCTGGCACCTTCCCCGGGTGGAGTTGTGCATGGGGTGTGTGTTTGAACATTTTGTCACCAGCCGACTCCAAAATTCAGCTGTTCCCCATCTCAGCCCAGAAAGCAGGTAGTACAACTTTTGTGGTGTCTTTCAGATGCCTACCGGGAGCAATGTAAAAACTACCAGGAGAACTCCTTTCTGGCACCTTCCCCGGTGGAGTTGTGCAGGGGGTGTGTTTGTAACATTTTGCCACAAGCCGACTCCAAAATTCAGCGTTTCCCCATCTCAGCCCAGAAAGCAGGAAGAACAACTTTTGTGGTGCCTTTCAGCTGCCTACCAAGGTAGTGTAAAATCTACCAACAGAACTCCTGTCTGGCACCTTCCCCGGTGGAGTTGTGCAGGGGGTGTGTTTGGAACATTTTGTCACCAGCCGACTCCAAAATTCAGCGGTTCCCCATCTCAGCCCAGAAAGCAGGTAGAACAACTTTTGTAGTGTCCTTTCAGATGCCTACTGGAGCAATGTAAAAACTACCAGGAGAACTCCTTTCTGGCACCTTCCCCGGTGGAGTTGTGCATGGGGTGTGTTTGGAACATTTTGCCACCAGCCGACTCCAAAATTCAGCTGTTCCCCATCTCAGCCCAGAAAGCAGGGTAGAACAACTTTTGTAGTGTCTTTCAGCTGCCTACCAAGGTAGTGTAAAATCTACCAACAGAACTCCTGTCTGGCACTTCCCCGGTGGAGTTGTGCAGGGGGTGGTGTTTGGAACATTTTCTCACCGGCCGAGTCCAAAATTCAGCGGTTCCCCATCTCAGCCCAGAAAGCAGGTAGAACAACTTTTGTAGTGTCTTTTTGATGCCTACCAAGGTAGTGTAAAATCTACCAAGAGAACTCCTGTCTGGCACCTTCCCCGGTGGAGTTGTGCAGGGGGTGTGTTTGGAACATTTTGCCACCGGCCAAGTCCAAAATTCAGCGGTTCCCCATCTCAGCCCAGAAAGCAGGTAGAACATCTTTTGTGGTGTCTTTTAGATGCCTACCAAGGTAGTGTAAAAACTATCAAGAGAACTCCTGTCTGGCACCTTCCCCGGTGGAGTTGTGCATGGGGTGTGTTTGGAACATTTTGTCACCAGCCGAGTCCAAAATTCAGCCTGTTCCCCATCTCAGCCCAGAAAGCAGGTAGAACAACTTTTTGTGGTGTCTTTCAGATGCCTACCGGAGCAATGTAAAAACTACCAGGAGAACTCCTTTCTGGCACCTTCCCCGGTGGAGTTGTGCATGGGGTGTGTTTGTAACATTTTGCCACAAGCCGAGTCCAAAATTCAGCGATTCCCCATCTCAGCCCAGAAAGCAGGAAGAACAACTTTTGTGGTGTCTTTGAGGTGCCTACCAGAGCAATGTAAAAGCTATCAAGAGAACTCCTGTCTGGCACCTTCCCCGGTGGAGTTGTGCATGGGGTGTGTTTGTAACATTTTGCCACCAGCCGACTCCAAAATTCAGCTGTTCCCCATCTCAGCCCAGAAAGCAGGTAGAACAACTTTTGTAGTGTCTTTGAGGTGCCTACCAGAGCAATGTAAAAACTACCAGGAGAACTCCTTTCTGGCACCTTCCCCGGTGGAGTTGTGCATGGGGTGTGTTTGTAACATTTTGCCACCAGCCGACTCCAAAATTCAGCGATTCCCCATCTCAGCCCAGAAAGCAGGAAGAACAACTTTTGTAGTGTCTTTTTGATGCCTACCAAGGTAGTGTAAAATCTACCAACAGAACTCCTGTCTGGCACCTTCCCCGGTGGAGTTGTGCAGGGGGTGTGTTTGGAACATTTTGTCACCGGCCGAGTCCAAAATTCAGCGGTTCCCCATCTCAGCCCAGAAAGCAGGTAGAACATCTTTTGTGGTGTCTTTTAGATGCCTACCAAGGTAGTGTAAAATCTACCAAGAGAACTCCTGTCTGGCACCTTCCCCGGTGGAGTTGTGCATGGGGTGTGTTTGGAACATTTTGTCACCGGCCGAGTCCAAAATTCAGCGGTTCCCCATCTCAGCCCAGAAAGCAGGAAGAACAACTTTTGTAGTGTCTTTTTGATGCCTACCAAGGTAGTGTAAAATCTACCAACAGAACTCCTGTCTGGCACCTTCCGTGGTGGAGTTGTGCAGGGGGTGTGTTTGGAACATTTTGTCACCGGCCGAGTCCAAAATTCAGCGGTTCCCCATCTCAGCCCAGAAAGCAGGTAGAACAACTTTTGTGGTGTCTTTCAGATGCCTACCGGAGCAATGTAAAAACTTCCAGGAGAACTCCTTTCTGGCACCTTCCCCGGTGGAGTTGTGCAGGGGGTGTGTTTGGAACATTTTGCCACCAGCCGAGTGCAAAATTCAGCGGTTCCCCATCTCAGCCCAGAAAGCAGGTAGAACAACTTTTGTAGTGTCTTTTTGATGCCTACCAAGGTAGTGTAAAATCTACCAACAGAACTCCTGTCTGGCACCTTCCCCGGTGGAGTTGTGCAGGGGGTGTGTTTGGAACATTTTCTCACCGGCCGAGTCCAAAATTCAGCGGTTCCCCATCTCAGCCCAGAAAGCAGGTAGAACAACTTTTGTAGTGTCTTTTTGATGCCTACCAAGGTAGTGTAAAATCTACCAAGAGAACTCCTGTCTGGCACCTTCCCCGGTGGAGTTGTGCAGGGGGTGTGTTTGGAACATTTTGTCACCGGCCGAGTCCAAAATGCAGCGGTTCCCCATCTCAGCCCAGAAAGCAGGTAGAACATCTTTTGTGGTGTCTTTTAGATGCCTACCAAGGTAGTGTAAAATCTACCAAGAGAACTCCTGTCTGGCACCTTCCCCGGTGGAGTTGTGCATGGGGTGTGTTTGGAACATTTTGTCACCGGCCGAGTCCAAAATTCAGCGGTTCCCCATCTCAGCCCAGAAAGCAGGAAGAACAACTTTTGTAGTGTCTTTTTGATGCCTACCAAGGTAGTGTAAAATCTACCAACAGAACTCCTGTCTGGCACCTTCCGTGGTGGAGTTGTGCATGGGGTGTGTTTGTAACATTTTGCCACAAGCCGAGTCCAAAATTCAGCTGTTCCCCATCTCAGCCCAGAAAGCAGGAAGAACAACTTTTGTGGTGCCTTTCAGCTGCCTACCAAGGTAGTGTAAAATCTACCAACAGAACTCCTGTCTGGCACCTTCCCCGGTGGAGTTGTGCATGGGGTGTGTTTGGAACATTTTGTCACCAGCCGACTCCAAATATCAGCGGTTCCCCATCTCAGCCCAGAAAGCAGGGAGAACAACTTTTGTGGTGTCTTTCAGATGCCTACCGGAGCAATGTAAAAACTACCAGAACTCCTGTCTGGCACCTTCCCCGGTGGAGTTGTGCAGGGGGTGTGTTTGGAACATTTTGCCACCAGCCGACTCCAAAATTGAGCGGTTCCCCATCTCAGCCCAGAAAGCAGGTAGAACAACTTTTGTAGTGTCTTTTTCATGCCTACCAAGGTAGTGTAAAATCTACCAACAGAACTCCTGTCTGGCACCTTCCCCGGTGGAGTTGTGCATGGGATGTGTTTGTAACATTTTGCCACAAGCCGAGTCCAAAATTCAGCGGTTCCCCATCTCAGCCCAGAAAGCAGGTAGAACATCTTTTGTGGTGTCTTTTAGATGCCTACCAAGGTAGTGTAAAATCTACCAAGAGAACTCCTGTCTGGCACCTTCCCCGGTGGAGTTGTGCAGGGGGTGTGTTTGGAACATTTTGTCACCGGCCGACTCCAAAATTCAGCGGTTCCCCATCTCAGCCCAGAAAGCAGGTAGAACAACTTTTGTGGTGTCTTTCAGATGCCTACCAAGGTAGTGTAAAAACTACTAAGAGAACTCCTGTCTGGCACCTTCCCCGGTGGAGTTGTGCAGGGGGTGTGTTTGGAACATTTTGTCACCAGCCGACTCCAAAATTCAGCGATTCCCCATCTCAGCCCAGAAAGCAGGTAGAACAACTTTTGTAGTGTCTTTTTGATGCCTACCAAGGTAGTGTAAAAACTACTAAGAGAACTCCTGTCTGGCACCTTCCCCGGTGGAGTTGTGCATGGGGTGTGTTTGGAACATTTTGCCACCAGCCGACTCCAAAATTGAGCGGTTCCCCATCTCAGCCCATAAAGCAGGTAGGACAACTTTTGTAGTGTCTTTTTGATGCCTACCAAGGTAGTGTAAAAACTATCAAGAGAACTCCTGTCTGGCACCTTCCCCGGTGGAGTTGTGCATGGGATGTGTTTGTAACATTTTGCCACAAGCCGAGTCCAAAATTCAGCTGTTCCCCATCTCAGCCCAGAAAGCAGGTAGAACAACTTTTGTGGTGTCTTTCAGATGCCTACCGGAGCAATGTAAAAACTACCAGGAGAACTCCTGTCTGGCACCTTCCGTGGTGGAGTTGTGCATGGGGTGTGTTTGTAACATTTTGCCACAAGCCGACTCCAAAATTCAGCGGTTCCCCATCTCAGCCCAGAAAGCAGGAAGAACAACTTTTGTGGTGCCTTTCAGCTGCCTACCAAGGTAGTGTAAAATCTACCAACAGAACTCCTGTCTGGCACCTTCCCCGGTGGAGTTGTGCAGGGGGTGTGTTTGGAACATTTTGTCACCAGCCGACTCCAAATATCAGCGGTTCCCCATCTCAGCCCAGAAAGCAGGAAGAACAACTTTTGTGGTGCCTTTCAGCTGCCTACCAAGGTAGTGTAAAATCTACCAAGAGAACTCCTGTCTGGCACCTTCCCCGGTGGAGTTGTGCAGGGGGTGTGTTTGGAACATTTTGTCACCAGCCGACTCCAAAATTCAGCGCTTCCCCATCTCAGCCCAGAAAGCAGGTAGAACAACTTTTGTGGTGTCTTTGAGGTGCCTACCAGAGCAATGTAAAAGCTATCAAGAGAACTCCTGTCTGGCACCTTCCCCGGTGGAGTTGTGCATGGGGTGTGTTTGGAACATTTTGCCACCAGCCGACTCCAAAATTCAGCTGTTCCCCATCTCAGCCCAGAAAGCAGGTAGAACAACTTTTGTAGTGTCTTTTTGATGCCTACCAAGGTAGTGTAAAATCTACCAAGAGAACTCCTGTCTGGCACCTTCCCCGGTGGAGTTGTGCATGGGGTGTGTTTGGAATATTTTGTCACCGGCCGAGTCCAAAATTCAGCGGTTCCCCATCTCAGCCCAGAAAGCAGGTAGAACATCTTTTGTGGTGTCTTTTAGATGCCTACCAAGGTAGTGTAAAATCTACCAAGAGAACTCCTGTCTGGCACCTTCCCCGGTGGAGTTGTGCATGGGGTGTGTTTGGAACATTTTGTCACCGGCCGAGTCCAAAATTCAGCTGTTCCCCATCTCAGCCCAGAAAGCAGGTAGAACAACTTTTGTGGTGTCTTTCAGATGCCTACCAAGGTAGTGTAAAAACTACTAAGAGAACTCCTGTCTGGCACCTTCCCCGGTGGAGTAGTGCATGGGGTGTCTGTGGAACATTTTGTCACCGGCCGAGTCCAAAATTCAGCTGTTCCCCATCTCAGCCCAGAAAGCAGATAGAACAAGTTTTGTGGTGTCTTTGAGGTGCCTACCAGAGCAATGTAAAAACTACCAGGAGAACTCCTGTCTGGCACCTTCCCCGGTGGAGTTGTGCAGGGGGTGTGTTTGGAACATTTTGTCACCAGCCGACTCCAAAATTCAGCTGTTCCCCATCTCAGCCCAGAAAGCAGGTAGTACAACTTTTGTGGTGTCTTTCAGATGCCTACCGGAGCAATGTAAAAACTACCAGGAGAACTCCTTTCTGGCACCTTCCCCGGTGGAGTTGTGCAGGGGGTGTGTTTGTAACATTTTGCCACAAGCCGACTCCAAAATTCAGCGTTTCCCCATCTCAGCCCAGAAAGCAGGAAGAACAACTTTTGTGGTGCCTTTCAGCTGCCTACCAAGGTAGTGTAAAATCTACCAACAGAACTCCTGTCTGGCACCTTCCCCGGTGGAGTTGTGCAGGGGGTGTGTTTGGAACATTTTGTCACCAGCCGACTCCAAAATTCAGCGGTTCCCCATCTCAGCCCAGAAAGCAGGTAGAACAACTTTTGTAGTGTCTTTCAGATGCCTACTGGAGCAATGTAAAAACTACCAGGAGAACTCCTTTCTGGCACCTTCCCCGGTGGAGTTGTGCATGGGGTGTGTTTGGAACATTTTGCCACCAGCCGACTCCAAAATTCAGCTGTTCCCCATCTCAGCCCAGAAAGCAGGTAGAACAACTTTTGTAGTGTCTTTCAGCTGCCTACCAAGGTAGTGTAAAATCTACCAACAGAACTCCTGTCTGGCACCTTCCCCGGTGGAGTTGTGCAGGGGGTGTGTTTGGAACATTTTGTCACCAGCCGACTCCAAAATTCAGCGGTTCCCCATCTCAGCCCAGAAAGCAGGTAGAACAACTTTTGTAGTGTCTTTTGGATGCCTACCAAGGTAGTGTAAAATCTACCAACAGAACTCCTGTCTGGCACCTTCCCCGGTGGAGTTGTGCAGGGGGTGTGTTTGGAACATTTTGTCACCGGCCGACTCCAAAATTCAGCGGTTCCCCATCTCAGCCCAGAAAGCAGGTAGAACATCTTTTGTGGTGTCTTTTAGATGCCTACCAAGGTAGTGTAAAAACTATCAAGAGAACTCCTGTCTGGCACCTTCCCCGGTGGAGTTGTGCATGGGGTGTGTTTGGAACATTTTGTCACCGGCCGACTCCAAAATTCAGCTGTTCCCCATCTCAGCCCAGAAAGCAGGTAGTACAACTTTTGTGGTGTCTTTCAGATGCCTACTGGAGCAATGTAAAAATCTACCAAGAGAACTCCTTTCTGGCACCTTCCCCGGTGGAGTTGTGCATGGGGTGTGTTTGTAACATTTTGCCACAAGCCGAGTCCAAAATTCAGCGGTTCCCCATCTCAGCCCAGAAAGCAGGAAGAACAACTTTTGTGGTGTCTTTCAGATGCCTACCGGAGCAATGTAAAAACTACCAGAACTCCTGTCTGGCACCTTCCCCGGTGGAGTTGTGCAGGGGGTGTGTTTTGAACATTTTGTCACCGGCCGAGTCCAAAATTCAGCTATTCCCCATCTCAGCCCAGAAAGCAGGTAGAACAACTTTTGTGGTGTCTTTCAGATGCCTACCGGAGCAATGTAAAAACTACCAACAGAACTCCTGTCTGGCACCTTCCGTGGTGGAGTTGTGCATGGGGTGTGTTTGTAACATTTTGCCACAAGCCGACTCCAAAATGCAGCGATTCCCCATCTCAGCCCAGAAAGCAGATAGAACAAGTTTTGTGGTGTCTTTGAGGTGCCTACCAGAGCAATGTAAAAACTACCAGGAGAACTCCTGTCTGGCACCTTCCCCGGTGGAGTTGTGCATGGGGTGTGTTTGGAACATTTTGCCACCAGCCGAGTCCAAAATTGAGCGGTTCCCCATCTCAGCCCAGAAAGCAGGTAGAACAACTTTTGTAGTGTCTTTTTGATGCCTACCAAGGTAGTGTAAAATCTACCAACAGAACTCCTGTCTGGCACCTTCCCCGGTGGAGTTGTGCATGGGGTGTGTTTGGAACATTTTGTCACCGGCCGAGTCCAAAATTCAGCGGTTCCCCATCTCAGCCCAGAAAGCAGGTAGAACAACTTTTGTGGTGTCTTTCAGATGCCTACCAAGGTAGTGTAAAAACTACTAAGAGAACTCCTGTCTGGCACCTTCCCCGGTGGAGTTGTGCAGGGGGTGTGTTTGGAACATTTTGTCACCAGCCGACTCCAAAATTCAGCGATTCCCCATCTCAGCCCAGAAAGCAGATAGAACAAGTTTTGTGGTGTCTTTGAGGTGCATACCAGAGCAATGTAAAAACTACCAGGAGAACTCCTGTCTGGCACCTTCCCCGGTGGAGTTGTGCATGGGGTGTGTTTGGAACATTTTGCCACCAGCCGACTCTAAAATTGAGCGGTTCCCCATCTCAGCCCAGAAAGCAGGTAGGACAACTTTTGTAGTGTCTTTTTGATGCCTACCAAGGTAGTGTAAAATCTACCAAGAGAACTCCTGTCTGGCACCTTCCCCGGTGGAGTTGTGCAGGGGGTGTGTTTGGAACATTTTGTCACCAGCCGACTCCAAATATCAGCGGTTCCCCATCTCAGCCCAGAAAGCAGGAAGAACAACTTTTGTGGTGTCTTTCAGATGCCTACCGGAGCAATGTAAAAACTACCAGAACTCCTGTCTGGCACCTTCCCCGGTGGAGTTGTGCAGGGGGTGTGTTTGGAACATTTTGTCACCGGCCGAGTCCAAAATTGAGCGGTTCCCCATCTCAGCCCAGAAAGCAGGTAGAACAACTTTTCTTGTGCCTTTCAGCTGCCTACCAAGGTAGTGTAAAAACTACTAAGAGAACTCCTGGCTGGCACCTTCCCCGGTGGAGTTGTGCAGGGGGTGTGTTTGGAACATTTTGTCACCGGCCGAGTCCAAAATGCAGCGATTCCCCATCTCAGCCCAGAAAGCAGATAGAACAAGTTTTGTGGTGTCTTTGAGGTGCCTACCAGAGCAATGTAAAAACTACCAGGAGAACTCCTGTCTGGCACCTTCCCCGGTGGAGTTGTGCATGGGGTGTGTTTGGAACATTTTGCCACCAGCCGACTCCAAAATTGAGCGGTTCCCCATCTCAGCCCAGAAAGCAGGTAGAACAACTTTTGTAGTGTCTTTTTGATGCCTACCAAGGTAGTGTAAAATCTACCAACAGAACTCCTGTCTGGCACCTTCCCCGGTGGAGTTGTGCATGGGGTGTGTTTGGAACATTTTGTCACCGGCCGACTCCAAAATTCAGCGTTTCCCCATCTCAGCCCAGAAAGCAGGAAGAACAACTTTTGTGGTGTCTTTCAGATGCCTACCAAGGTAGTGTAAAAACTACTAAGAGAACTCCTGTCTGGCACCTTCCCCGGTGGAGTTGTGCAGGGGGTGTGTTTGGAACATTTTGTCACCAGCCGACTCCAAAATTCAGCGGTTCCCCATCTCAGCCCAGAAAGCAGGTAGAACAACTTTTGTGGTGTCTTTCAGATGCCTACCGGAGCAATGTAAAAACTACCAGGAGAACTCCGTTCTGGTACCTTCCCCGGTGGAGTTGTGCAGGGGGTGTGTTTGGAACATTTTGTCACCAGCCGAGTGCAAAATTCATCTGTTCCCCATCTCAGCCCAGAAAGCAGGTAGAACAACTTTTGTAGTGTCTTTTTGATGCCTACCAAGGTAGTGTAAAATCTACCAAGAGAACTCCTGTCTGGCACCTTCCCCGGTGGAGTTGTGCAGGGGGTGTGTTTGGAACATTTTGCCACCGGCCGAGTCCAAAATTCAGCGGTTCCCCATCTCAGCCCAGAAAGCAGGTAGAACATCTTTTGTGGTGTCTTTTAGATGCCTACCAAGGTAGTGTAAAAACTATCAAGAGAACTCCTGTCTGGCACCTTCCCCGGTGGAGTTGTGCATGGGGTGTGTTTGCAACATTTTGTCACCAGCCGACTCCAAAATTCAGCTGTTCCCCATCTCAGCCCAGAAAGCAGGTAGAACAACTTTTGTGGTGTCTTTCAGATGCCTACCAGAGCAATGTAAAAGCTATCAAGAGAACTCCTGTCTGGCACCTTCCCCGGTGGAGTTGTGCATGGGGTGTGTTTGGAACATTTTGCCACCAGCCGACTCCAAAATTCAGCTGTTCCCCATCTCAGCCCAGAAAGCAGGTAGAACAACTTTTGTAGTGTCTTTTTGATGCCTACCAAGGTAGTGTAAAATCTACCAACAGAACTCCTGTCTGGCACCTTCCCCGGTGGAGTTGTGCATGGGGTGTGTTTGGAACATTTTGTCACCGGCCGAGTCCAAAATTCAGCGGTTCCCCATCTCAGCCCAGAAAGCAGGTAGAACATCTTTTGTGGTGTCTTTTAGATGCCTACCAAGGTAGTGTAAAATCTACCAGGAGAACTCCTGTCTGGCACCTTGCCCGGTGGAGTTGTGCATGGGGTGTGTTTGGAACATTTTGTCACCGGCCGAGTCCAAAATTCAGCGGTTCCCCATCTCAGCCCAGAAAGCAGATAGAACAAGTTTTGTGGTGTCTTTGAGGTGCCTACCAGAGCAATGTAAAAACTACCAGGAGAACTCCTGTCTGGCACCTTCCCCGGTGGAGTTGTGCATGGGGTGTGTTTGGAACATTTTGCCACCAGCCGACTCCAAAATTGAGCGGTTCCCCATCTCAGCCCAGAAAGCAGGTAGAACAACTTTTGTAGTGTCTTTTTGATGCCTACCAAGGTAGTGTAAAATCTACCAACAGAACTCCTGTCTGGCACCTTCCCCGGTGGAGTTGTGCATGGGGTGTGTTTGTAACATTTTGCCACAAGCCGAGTCCAAAATTCAGCGGTTCCCCATCTCAGCCCAGAAAGCAGGAAGAACAACTTTTGTAGTGTCTTTTTGATGCCTACCAAGGTAGTGTAAAATCTACCAACAGAACTCCTGTCTGGCACCTTCCCCGGTGGAGTTGTGCAGGGGGTGTGTTTGGAACATTTTGTCTCCGGCCGACTCCAGAATTCAGCGGTTCCCCATCTCAGCCCAGAAAGCAGGTAGAACAACTTTTGTGGTGTCTTTCAGATGCCTACCGGAGCAATGTAAAAACTACCAGGAGAACTCCTTTCTGGCACCTTCCCCGGTGGAGTTGTGCAGGGGGTGTGTTTGGAACATTTTGTCACCAGCCGAGTGCAAAATTCATCTGTTCCCCACCTCAGCCCAGAAAGCAGGTAGAACAACTTTTGTAGTGTCTTTTTGATGCCTACCAAGGTAGTGTAAAATCTACCAAGAGAACTCCTGCCTGGCACCTTCCCCGGTGGAGTTGTGCAGGGGGTGTGTTTGGAACATTTTGTCACCAGCCGAGTGCAAAATTCAGCGGTTCCCCATCTCAGCCCACAAAGCAGGTAGAACAACTTTTGTAGTGTCTTTTTGATGCCTACCAAGGTAGTGTAAAATCTACCAAGAGAACTCCTGTCTGGCACCTTCCCCGGTGGAGTTGTGCAGGGGGTGTGTTTGGAACATTTTGTCACCGGCCGAGTCCAAAATTCAGCGGTTCCCCATCTCAGCCCAGAAAGCAGGTAGAACATCTTTTGTGGTGTCTTTTAGATGCCTACCAAGGTAGTGTAAAAACTATCAAGACAACTCCTGTCTGGCACCTTCCCCGGTGGAGTTGTGCATGGGGTGTGTTTGGAACATTTTGTCACCAGCCGACTCCAAAATTCAGCTGTTCCCCATCTCAGCCCAGAAAGCAGGTAGTACAACTTTTGTGGTGTCTTTCAGATGCCTACCGGAGCAATGTAAAAACTACCAGGAGAACTCCTTTCTGGCACCTTCCCCGGTGGAGTTGTGCATGGGGTGTGTTTGTAACTTTGCCACAAGCCGAGTCCAAAATTCAGCGGTTCCCCATCTCAGCCCAGAAAGCAGGAAGAACAACTTTTGTGGTGCCTTTCAGCTGCCTACCAAGGTAGTGTAAAATCTACCAAGAGAACTCCTGTCTGGCACCTTCCCCGGTGGAGTTGTGCAGGGGGTGTGTTTGGAACATTTTGTCACCAGCCGACTCCAAATATCAGCGGTTCCCCATCTCAGCCCAGAAAGCAGGAAGAACAACTTTTGTGGTGTCTTTCAGATGCCTACCGGAGCAATGTAAAAACTACCAGGAGAACTCCTGTCTGGCACCTTCCCCGGTGGAGTTGTGCATGGGGTGTGTTTGGAACATTTTGCCACCGGCCGAGTCCAAAATTCAGCGGTTCCCCATCTCAGCCCAGAAAGCAGGTAGAACAACTTTTGTGGTGTCTTTGAGGTGCCTACCAGAGCAATGTAAAAGCTATCAAGAGAACTCCTGTCTGGCACCTTCCCCGGTGGAGTTGTGCAGGGGGTGTGTTTGGAACATTTTGCCACCAGCCGACTCCAAAATTCAGCTGTTCCCCATCTCAGCCCAGAAAGCAGGTAGAACAACTTTTGTAGTGTCTTTTTGATGCCTACCAAGGTAGTGTAAAATCTACCAACAGAACTCCTGTCTGGCACCTTCCCCGGTGGAGTTGTGCATGGGGTGTGTTTGGAACATTTTGTCACCGGCCGACTCCAAAATTCAGCGGTTCCCCATCTCAGCCCAGAAAGCAGGTAGAACAACTTTTGTGGTGTCTTTCAGATGCCTACCGGAGCAATGTAAAAACTACCAGGAGAACTCCTGTCTGGCACCTTCCCCGGTGGAGTTGTGCAGGGGGTGTGTTTGGAACATTTTGCCACCGGCCGAGTCCAAAATTCAGCGGTTCCCCATCTCAGCCCAGAAAGCAGGTAGAACATCTTTTGTGGTGTCTTTTAGATGCCTACCAAGGTAGTGTAAAAACTATCAAGAGAACTCCTGTCTGGCACCTTCCCCGGTGGAGTTGTGCATGGGGTGTGTTTGGAACATTTTGTCACCAGCCGACTCCAAAATTCAGCTGTTCCCCATCTCAGCCCAGAAAGCAGGTAGTACAACTTTTGTGGTGTCTTTCAGATGCCTACCGGAGCAATGTAAAAACTACCAGGAGAACTCCTGTCTGGCACCTTCCCCGGTGGAGTTGTGCATGGGGTGTGTTTGTAACATTTTGCCACAAGCCGAGTCCAAAATTCAGCGATTCCCCATCTCAGCCCAGAAAGCAGGAAGAACAACTTTTGTGGTGTCTTTGAGGTGCCTACCAGAGCAATGTAAAAGCTATCAAGAGAACTCCTGTCTGGCACCTTCCCCGGTGGAGTTGTGCATGGGGTGTGTTTGGAACATTTTGCCACCAGCCGACTCCAAAATTCAGCTGTTCCCCATCTCAGCCCAGAAAGCAGGTAGAACAACTTTTGTAGTGTCTTTTTGATGCCTACCAAGGTAGTGTAAAATCTACCAAGAGAACTCCTGTCTGGCTCCTTCCCCGGTGGAGTTGTGCAGGGGGTGTGTTTGGAACATTTTGTCACCGGCCGAGTCCAAAATTCAGCGGTTCCCCATCTCAGCCCAGAAAGCAGGTAGAACATCTTTTGTGGTGTCTTTTAGATGCCTACCAAGGTAGTGTAAAATCTACCAAGAGAACTCCTGTCTGGCACCTTCCCCGGTGGAGTTGTGCAGGGGGTGTGTTTGGAACATTTTGTCACCGGCCGACTCCAAAATTCAGCGGTTCCCCATCTCAGCCCAGAAAGCAGGTAGAACAACTTTTGTGGTGTCTTTCAGATGCCTACCGGAGCAATGTAAAAACTACCAGGAGAACTCCTTTCTGGCACCTTCCCCGGTGGAGTTGTGCAGGGGGTGTGTTTGGAACATTTTGTCACCAGCCGAGTGCAAAATTCATCTGTTCCCCACCTCAGCCCAGAAAGCAGGTAGAACAACTTTTGTAGTGTCTTTTTGATGCCTACCAAGGTAGTGTAAAATCTACCAAGAGAACTCCTGTCTGGCACCTTCCGTGGTGGAGTTGTGCAGGGGGTGTGTTTGGAACATTTTCTCACCGGCCGAGTCCAAAATTCAGCGGTTCCCCATCTCAGCCCAGAAAGCAGGTAGAACAACTTTTGTAGTGTCTTTTTGATGCCTACCAAGGTAGTGTAAAATCTACCAAGAGAACTCCTGTCTGGCACCTTCCCCGGTGGAGTTGTGCATGGGGTGTGTTTGGAACATTTTGTCACCAGCCGACTCCAAAATTCAGCTGTTCCCCATCTCAGCCCAGAAAGCAGGTAGTACAACTTTTGTGGTGTCTTTCAGATGCCTACCGGAGCAATGTAAAAACTACCAGGAGAACTCCTGTCTGGCACCTTCCCCGGTGGAGTTGTGCAGGGGGTGTGTTTGTAACATTTTGCCACAAGCCGAGTCCAAAATTCAGCGGTTCCCCATCTCAGCCCAGAAAGCAGGAAGAACAACTTTTGTGGTGCCTTTCAGCTGCCTACCAAGGTAGTGTAAAATCTACCAAGAGAACTCCTGCCTGGCACCTTCCCCGGTGGAGTTGTGCAGGGGGTGTGTTTGGAACATTTTGTCACCAGCCGACTCCAAATATCAGCGGTTCCCCATCTCAGCCCAGAAAGCAGGTAGAACAACTTTTGTGGTGTCTTTCAGATGCCTACCGGAGCAATGTAAAAACTACAAGGAGAACTCCTGTCTGGCACCTTCCCCGGTGGAGTTGTGCAGGGGGTGTGTTTGGAACATTTTGCCACCAGCCGACTCCAAAATTGAGCGGTTCCCCATCTCAGCCCAGAAAGCAGGTAGAACAACTTTTGTAGTGTCTTTTTGATGCCTACCAAGGTAGTGTAAAATCTACCAACAGAACTCCTGTCTGGCACCTTCCCCGGTGGAGTTGTGCATGGGGTGTGTTTGTAACATTTTGCCACAAGCCGAGTCCAAAATTCAGCGGTTCCCCATCTCAGCCCAGAAAGCAGGTAGAACATCTTTTGTGGTGTCTTTTAGATGCCTACCAAGGTAGTGTAAAATCTACCAACAGAACTCCTGTTTGGCACCTTCCGTGGTGGAGTTGTGCGTGGCGTGTGTTTGGAACATTTTGTCACCGGCCGACTCCAAAATTCAGCGGTTCCCCATCTCAGCCCAGAAAGCAGGTAGAACAACTTTTGTGGTGTCTTTCAGATGCCTACCGGAGCAATGCAAAAACTACCAAGAGAACTCCTGTCTGGCACCTTCCCCGGTGGAGTTGTGCAGGGGGTGTGTTTGGAACATTTTGTCACCGGCCGAGTCCAAAATTCAGCGATTCCCCATCTCAGCCCAGAAAGCAGATAGAACAAGTTTTGTGGTGTCTTTGAGGTGCATACCAGAGCAATGTAAAAACTACCAGGAGAAATCCTGTCTGGCACCTTCCCCGGTGGAGTTGTGCATGGGGTGTGTTTGGAACATTTTGCCACCAGCCGACTCCAAAATTGAGCGGTTCCCCATCTCAGCCCAGAAAGCAGGTAGGACAACTTTTGTAGTGTCTTTTTGATGCCTACCAAGGTAGTGTAAAATCTACCAACAGAACTCCTGTCTAGCACCTTCCCCGGTGGAGTTGTGCAGGGGGTGTGTTTGGAACATTTTGCCACCGGCCGAGTCCAAAATTGAGCGGTTCCCCATCTCAGCCCAGAAAGCAGGTAGAACAACTTTTGTAGTGTCTTTTTGATGCCTACCAAGGTAGTGTAAAATCTACCAACAGAACTCCTGTCTAGCACCTTCCCCGGTGGAGTTGTGCATGGGGTGTGTTTGGAACATTTTGTCACCAGCCGACTCCAAAATTCAGCTCTTCCCCATCTCAGCCCAGAAAGCAGGTAGAACAAGTTTTGTGGTGTCTTTGAGGTGCCTACCAGAGCAATGTAAAAACTACCAGGAGAACTCCTGTCTGGCACCTTCCCCGGTGGAGTTGTGCATGGGGTGTGTTTGGAACATTTTGCCACCAGCCGACTCCAAAATTCAGCTGTTCCCCATCTCAGCCCAGAAAGCAGGAAGAACAACTTTTGTAGTGTCTTTTTGATGCCTACCAAGGTAGTGTAAAATCTACCAACAGAACTCCTGTCTGGCACCTTCCCCGGTGGAGTTGTGCATGGGGTGTGTTTGGAACATTTTGTCACCGGCCGACTCCAAAATTCAGCGGTTCCCCATCTCAGCCCAGAAAGCAGGTAGAACAACTTTTGTGGTGTCTTTCAGATGCCTACCGGAGCAATGTAAAAACTACCAGGAGAACTCCTTTCTGGCACCTTCCCCGGTGGAGTTGTGCATGGGGTGTGTTTGTAACATTTTGCCACCGGCCGACTCCAAAATTCAGCGGTTCCCCATCTCAGCCCAGAAAGCAGGAAGAACAACTTTTGTGGTGCCTTTCAGCTGCCTACCAAGGTAGTGTAAAATCTACCAACAGAACTCCTGTCTGGCACCTTCCCCGGTGGAGTTGTGCAGGGGGTGTGTTTGGAACATTTTGTCACCAGCCGACTCCAAATATCAGCGGTTCCCCATCTCAGCCCAGAAAGCAGGAAGAACAACTTTTGTGGTGCCTTTCAGCTGCCTACCAAGGTAGTGTAAAATCTACCAAGAGAACTCCTGTCTGGCACCTTCCGTGGTGGAGTTGTGCATGGGGTGTGTTTGGAACATTTTGTCACCGGCCGACTCCAAAATTGAGCGGTTCCCCATCTCAGCCCAGAAAGCAGGTAGAACAACTTTTGTGGTGTCTTTCAGATGCCTACCAAGGTAGTGTAAAAACTACTAAGAGAACTCCTGTCTGGCACCTTCCCCGGTGGAGTTGTGCATGGGGTGTGTTTGGAACATTTTGTCACCAGCCGACTCCAAAATTCAGCGATTCCCCATCTCAGCCCAGAAAGCAGATAGAACAAGTTTTGTGGTGTCTTTGAGGTGCATACCAGAGCAATGTAAAAACTACCAGGAGAACTCCTGTCTGGCACCTTCCGTGGTGGAGTTGTGCATGGGGTGTGTTTGGAACATTTTGCCACCAGCCGACTCCAAAATTGAGCGGTTCCCCACCTCAGCCCAGAAAGCAGGTAGAACAACTTTTGTAGTGTCTTTTTGATGCCTACCAAGGTAGTGTAAAATCTACCAACAGAACTCCTGTCTAGCACCTTCCCCGGTGGAGTTGTGCATGGGGTGTGTTTGGAACATTTTGTCACCAGCCGACTCCAAAATTCAGCTCTTCCCCATCTCAGCCCAGAAAGCAGGTAGAACAACTTTTGTGGTGTCTTTGAGGTGCCTACCAGAGCAATGTAAAAACTACCAGGAGAACTCCTGTCTGGCACCTTCCGTGGTGGAGTTGTGCATGGGGTGTGTTTGGAACATTTTGTCACCAGCCGAGTGCAAAATTCATCTGTTCCCCACCTCAGCCCAGAAAGCAGGTAGAACAACTTTTGTAGTGTCTTTTTGATGCCTACCAAGGTAGTGTAAAATCTACCAAGAGAACTCCTGTCTGGCACCTTCCCCGGTGGAGTTGTGCAGGGGGTGTGTTTGGAACATTTTATCACCGGCCGAGTCCAAAATTCAGCGGTTCCCCATCTCAGCCCAGAAAGCAGGTAGAACATCTTTTGTGGTGTCTTTTAGATGCCTACCAAGGTAGTGTAAAAACTATCAAGAGAACTCCTGTCTGGCACCTTCCCCGGTGGAGTTGTGCATGGGGTGTGTTTGGAACATTTTGTCACCAGCCGACTCCAAAATTCAGCTGTTCCCCATCTCAGCCCAGAAAGCAGGTAGTACAACTTTTGTGGTGTCTTTCAGATGCCTACCGGAGCAATGTAAAAACTACCAGGAGAACTCCTTTCTGGCACCTTCCCCGGTGGAGTTGTGCATGGGGTGTGTTTGTAACATTTTGCCACAAGCCGAGTCCAAAATTCAGCGGTTCCCCATCTCAGCCCAGAAAGCAGGAAGAACAACTTTTGTGGTGCCTTTCAGCTGCCTACCAAGGTAGTGTAAAATCTACCAACAGAACTCCTGTCTGGCACCTTCCCCGGTGGAGTTGTGCAGGGGGTGTGTTTGGAACATTTTGTCACCAGCCGACTCCAAATATCAGCGGTTCCCCATCTCAGCCCAGAAAGCAGGTAGAACAACTTTTGTGGTGTCTTTCAGATGCCTACCGGAGCAATGTAAAAACTACCAGGAGAACTCCTTTCTGGCACCTTCCCCGGTGGAGTTGTGCATGGGGTGTGTTTGTAACATTTTGCCACAAGCCGAGTCCAAAATTCAGCGGTTCCCCATCTCAGCCCAGAAAGCAGGAAGAACAACTTTTGTGGTGCCTTTCAGCTGCCTACCAAGGTAGTGTAAAAACTACCAGGAGAACTCCTGTCTGGCACCTTCCCCGGTGGAGTTGTGCAGGGGGTGCGTTTGGAACATTTTGTCACCAGCCGACTCCAAAATTCAGCTGTTCCCCATCTCAGCCCAGAAAGCAGGAAGAACAACTTTTGTGGTGCCTTTCAGCTGCCTACCATGGTAGTGTAAAATCTACCAACAGAACTCCTGTCTGGCACCTTCCCCGGTGGAGTTGTGCATGGGGTGTGTTTGGAACATTTTGTCACCAGCCGACTCCAAAATTCAGCGGTTCCCCATCTCAGCCCAGAAAGCAGGTAGAACAACTTTTGTGGTGTCTTTCAGATGCCTACCGGAGCAATGTAAAAACTACCAGGAGAACTCCTTTCTGGCACCTTCCCCGGTGGAATTGTGCATGGGGTGTGTTTGGAACATTTTGCCACCAGCCGAGTCCAAAATTCAGCTGTTCCCCATCTCAGCCCAGAAAGCAGGTAGAACAACTTTTGTAGTGTCTTTTTGATGCCTACCAAGGTAGTGTAAAATCTACCAACAGAACTCCTGTCTGGCACCTTCCCCGGTGGAGTTGTGCAGGGGGTGTGTTTGGAACATTTTGTCACCGGCCGTCACCAAAATTCAGCGGTTCCCCATCTCAGCCCAGAAAGCAGGTAGAACAACTTTTGTGGTGTCTTTCAGATGCCTACCGGAGCAATGTAAAAACTAACAGGAGAACTCCTGTTTGGCACCTTCCCCGGTGGAGTTGTGCAGGGGGTGTGTTTGGAACATTTTGTCACCAGCCGATTGCAAAATTCATCTGTTCCCCACCTCAGCCCAGAAAGCAGGTAGAACAACTTTTGTAGTGTCTTTTTGATGCCTACCAAGGTAGTGTAAAATCTACCAACAGAACTCCTGTCTGGCACCTTCCCCGGTGGAGTTGTGCAGGGGGTGTGTTTGGAACATTTTGCCACCGGCCGAGTCCAAAATTCAGCGGTTCCCCATCTCAGCCCAGAAAGCAGGTAGAACATCTTTTGTGGTGTCTTTTAGATGCCTACCAAGGTAGTGTAAAAACTATCAAGAGAACTCCTGTCTGGCACCTTCCCCGGTGGAGTTGTGCATGGGGTGTGTTTGGAACATTTTGTCACCAGCCGACTCCAAAATTCAGCTGTTCCCCATCTCAGCCCAGAAAGCAGGTAGTACAACTTTTGTGGTGTCTTTTAGATGCCTACCGGAGCAATGTAAAAACTACCAGGAGAACTCCTTTCTGGCACCTTCCCCGGTGGAGTTGTGCATGGGGTGTGTTTGGAACATTTTGTCACCGGCCGAGTCCAAAATTCAGCGATTCCCCATCTCAGCCCAGAAAGCAGATAGAACAAGTTTTGTGGTGTCTTTGAGGTGCCTACCAGAGCAATGTAAAAACTACCAGGAGAACTCCTGTCTGGCACCTTCCCCGGTGGAGTTGTGCATGGGGTGTGTTTGGAACATTTTGCCACCAGCCGACTCCAAAATTGAGCGGTTCCCCATCTCAGCCCAGAAAGCAGGTAGAACAACTTTTGTAGTGTCTTTTTGATGCCTACCAAGGTAGTGTAAAATCTACCAACAGAACTCCTGTCTGGCACCTTCCCCGGTGGAGTTGTGCAGGGGGTGTGTTTGGAACATTTTGTCACCGGCCGAGTCCAAAATTCAGCGGTTCCCCATCTCAGCCCAGAAAGCAGGAAGAACAACTTTTGTGGTGCCTTTCAGCTGCCTACCAAGGTAGTGTAAAATCTACCAACAGAACTCCTGTCTGGCACCTTCCCCGGTGGAGTTGTGCAGGGGGTGTGTTTGGAACATTTTGTCACCAGCCGACTCCAAATATCAGCGGTTCCCCATCTCAGCCCAGAAAGCAGGAAGAACAACTTTTGTGGTGCCTTTCAGCTGCCTACCAAGGTAGTGTAAAATCTACCAACAGAACTCCTGTCTGGCACCTTCCCCGGTGGAGTTGTGCAGGGGGTGTGTTTGGAACATTTTGTCACCAGCCGACTCCAAAATTCAGCGGTTCCCCATCTCAGCCCAGAAAGCAGGTAGAACAACTTTTGTGGTGTCTTTGAGGTGCCTACCAGAGCAATGTAAAAGCTATCAAGAGAACTCCTGTCTGGCACCTTCCCCGGTGGAGTTGTGCATGGGGTGTGTTTGGAACATTTTGCCACCAGCCGACTCCAAAATTCAGCTGTTCCCCATCTCAGCCCAGAAAGCAGGAAGAACAACTTTTGTGGTGCCTTTCAGCTGCCTACCAAGGTAGTGTAAAATCTACCAACAGAACTCCTGTCTGGCACCTTCCCCGGTGGAGTTGTGCAGGGGGTGTGTTTGGAACATTTTGTCACCGGCCGAGTCCAAAATTCAGCTGTTCCCCATCTCAGCCCAGAAAGCAGGTAGAACAACTTTTGTGGTGTCTTTTAGATGCGTACCGGAGCAATGTAAAAACTACCAGGAGAACTCCTGTCTGGCACCTTCCCCGGTGGAGTTGTGCATGGGGTGTGTTTGGAACATTTTGCCACCAGCCGACTCCAAATATCAGCGGTTCCCCATCTCAGCCCAGAAAGCAGGTAGAACAACTTTTGTAGTGTCTTTTTGATGCCTACCAAGGTAGTGTAAAATCTACCAACAGAACTCCTGTCTGGCACCTTCCCCGGTGGAGTTGTGCAGGGGGTGTGTTTGGAACATTTTGTCACCGGCCGACTCCAAAATTCAGCGGTTCCCCATCTCAGCCCAGAAAGCAGGTAGAACATCTTTTGTGGTGTCTTTTAGATGCCTACCAAGGTAGTGTAAAATCTACCAAGAGAACTCCTGTCTGGCACCTTCCGTGGTGGAGTTGTGCATGGGGTGTGTTTGGAACATTTTGTCACCGGCCGAGTCCAAAATTCAGCGGTTCCCCATCTCAGCCCAGAAAGCAGGTAGAACATCTTTTGTGGTGTCTTTCAGATGCCTACCAAGGTAGTGTAAAAACTACTAAGAGAACTCCTGTCTGGCACCTTCCCCGGTGGAGTTGTGCATGGGGTGTGTTTGGAACATTTTGTCACCGGCCGAGTCCAAAATTCAGCGATTCCCCATCTCAGCCCAGAAAGCAGATAGAACAAGTTTTGTGGTGTCTTTGAGGTGCCTACCAGAGCAATGTAAAAACTACCAGGAGAACTCCTGTCTGGCACCTTCCCCGGTGGAGTTGTGCATGGGGTGTGTTTGAAACATTTTGCCACAAGCCGACTCCAAAATTCAGCGGTTCCCCATCTCAGCCCAGAAAGCAGGTAGAACAACTTTTGTAGTGTCTTTTTGATGCCTACCAAGGTAGTGTAAAATCTACCAAGAGAACTCCTGTCTGGCACCTTCCCCGGTGGAGTTGTGCATGGGGTGTGTTTGGAACATTTTGTCACCAGCCGAGTCCAAAATTCAGCTCTTCCCCATCTCAGCCCAGAAAGCAGGTAGAACAACTTTTGTGGTGTCTTTGAGGTGCCTACCAGAGCAATGTAAAATCTACCAAGAGAACTCCTGTCTGGCACCTTCCGTGGTGGAGTTGTGCATGGGGTGTGTTTGGAACATTTTGTCACCAGCCGAGTCCAAAATTCAGCGGTTCCCCATCTCAGCCCAGAAAGCAGGTAGAACAACTTTTGTAGTGTCTTTTTGATGCCTACCAAGGTAGTGTAAAATCTACCAACAGAACTCCTGTCTGGCACCTTCCGTGGTGGAGTTGTGCAGGGGGTGTGTTTGGAACATTTTGTCACCAGCCGAGTCCAAAATTCAGCGGTTCCCCATCTCAGCCCAGAAAGCAGGTAGAACAACTTTTGTGGTGTCTTTCAGATGCCTACCGGAGCAATGTAAAAACTACCAGGAGAACTCCTGTCTGGCACCTTCCCCGGTGGAGTTGTGCAGGGGGTGTGTTTGGAACATTTTGTCACCAGCCGACTCCAAAATTCAGCGGTTCCCCATCTCAGCCCAGAAAGCAGGAAGAACAACTTTTGTGGTGCCTTTCAAATGCCTACCAAGGTAGTGTAAAAGCTATCAAGAGAACTCCTGTCTGGCACCTTCCCCGGTGGAGTTGTGCATGGGGTGTGTTTGGAACATTTTGTCACCAGCCGACTCCAAAATTCAGCTCTTCCCCATCTCAGCCCAGAAAGCAGGTAGAACAACTTTTGTGGTGTCTTTGAGGTGCCTACCAGAGCAATGTAAAAACTACCAGGAGAACTCCTGTCTGGCACCTTCCCCGGTGGAGTTGTGCATGGGGTGTGTTTGGAACATTTTGTCACCAGCCGACTCCAAAATTCAGCTGTTCCCCATCTCAGCCCAGAAAGCAGGTAGTACAACTTTTGTGGTGTCTTTCAGATGCCTACCGGAGCAATGTAAAAACTACCAGGAGAACTCCTTTCTGGCACCTTCCCCGGTGGAGTTGTGCATGGGGTGTGTTTGTAACATTTTGCCACAAGCCGAGTCCAAAATTAAGCTGTTCCCCATCTCAGCCCAGAAAGCAGGAAGAACAACTTTTGTGGTGCCTTTCAGCTGCCTACCAAGGTAGTGTAAAATCTACCAACAGAACTCCTGTCTGGCACCTTCCCCGGTGGAGTTGTGCAGGGGGTGTGTTTGGAACATTTTGTCACCGGCCGACTCCAAAATTCAGCGGTTCCCCATCTCAGCCCAGAAAGCAGGTAGAACAACTTTTGTGGTGTCTTTCAGATGCCTACCGGAGCAATGTAAAAACTACCAGGAGAACTCCTTTCTGGCACCTTCCCCGGTGGAGTTGTGCATGGGGTGTGTTTGTAACATTTTGCCACAAGCCGAGTCCAAAATTCAGCGGTTCCCCATCTCAGCCCAGAAAGCAGGAAGAACAACTTTTGTGGTGCCTTTCAGCTGCCTACCAAGGTAGTGTAAAAACTACCAGGAGAACTCCTGTCTGGCACCTTCCCCGGTGGAGTTGTGCAGGGGGTGTGTTTGGAACATTTTGTCACCAGCCGACTCCAAAATTCAGCTGTTCCCCATCTCAGCCCAGAAAGCAGGAAGAACAACTTTTGTGGTGCCTTTCAGCTGCCTACCAAGGTAGTGTAAAATCTACCAACAGAACTCCTGTCTGGCACCTTCCCCGGTGGAGTTGTGCATGGGGTGTGTTTGGAACATTTTGTCACCAGCCGACTCCAAAATTCAGCGGTTCCCCATCTCAGCCCAGAAAGCAGGTAGAACAACTTTTGTGGTGTCTTTCAGATGCCTACCGGAGCAATGTAAAAACTACCAGGAGAACTCCTTTCTGGCACCTTCCCCGGTGGAATTGTGCATGGGGTGTGTTTGGAACATTTTGCCACCAGCCGAGTCCAAAATTCAGCTGTTCCCCATCTCAGCCCAGAAAGCAGGTAGAACAACTTTTGTAGTGTCTTTTTGATGCCTACCAAGGTAGTGTAAAATCTACCAACAGAACTCCTGTCTGGCACCTTCCCCGGTGGAGTTGTGCAGGGGGTGTGTTTGGAACATTTTGTCACCGGCCGTCTCCAAAATTCAGCGGTTCCCCATCTCAGCCCAGAAAGCAGGTAGAACAACTTTTGTGGTGTCTTTCAGATGCCTACCGGAGCAATGTAAAAACTAACAGGAGAACTCCTGTTTGGCACCTTCCCCGGTGGAGTTGTGCAGGGGGTGTGTTTGGAACATTTTGTCACCAGCCGATTGCAAAATTCATCTGTTCCCCACCTCAGCCCAGAAAGCAGGTAGAACAACTTTTGTAGTGTCTTTTTGATGCCTACCAAGGTAGTGTAAAATCTACCAACAGAACTCCTGTCTGGCACCTTCCCCGGTGGAGTTGTGCAGGGGGTGTGTTTGGAACATTTTGCCACCGGCCGAGTCCAAAATTCAGCGGTTCCCCATCTCAGCCCAGAAAGCAGGAAGAACATCTTTTGTGGTGTCTTTTAGATGCCTACCAAGGTAGTGTAAAAACTATCAAGAGAACTCCTGTCTGGCACCTTCCCCGGTGGAGTTGTGCATGGGGTGTGTTTGGAACATTTTGTCACCAGCCGACTCCAAAATTCAGCTGTTCCCCATCTCAGCCCAGAAAGCAGGTAGTACAACTTTTGTGGTGTCTTTCAGATGCCTACCGGAGCAATGTAAAAACTACCAGGAGAACTCCTTTCTGGCACCTTCCCCGGTGGAGTTGTGCATGGGGTGTGTTTGGAACATTTGGTCACCGGCCGAGTCCAAAATTCAGCGATTCCCCATCTCAGCCCAGAAAGCAGGAAGAACAAGTTTTGTGGTGTCTTTGAGGTGCCTACCAGAGCAATGTAAAAACTACCAGGAGAACTCCTGTCTGGCACCTTCCCCGGTGGAGTTGTGCATGGGGTGTGTTTGGAACATTTTGCCACCAGCCGACTCCAAAATTGAGCGGTTCCCCATCTCAGCCCAGAAAGCAGGTAGAACAACTTTTGTAGTGTCTTTTTGATGCCTACCAAGGTAGTGTAAAATCTACCAACAGAACTCCTGTCTGGCACCTTCCCCGGTGGAGTTGTGCAGGGGGTGTGTTTGGAACATTTTGTCACCGGCCGAGTCCAAAATTCAGCGGTTCCCCATCTCAGCCCAGAAAGCAGGAAGAACAACTTTTGTGGTGCCTTTCAGCTGCCTACCAAGGTAGTGTAAAATCTACCAACAGAACTCCTGTCTGGCACCTTCCCCGGTGGAGTTGTGCAGGGGGTGTGTTTGGAACATTTTGTCACCAGCCGACTCCAAATATCAGCGGTTCCCCATCTCAGCCCAGAAAGCAGGAAGAACAACTTTTGTGGTGCCTTTCAGCTGCCTACCAAGGTAGTGTAAAATCTACCAACAGAACTCCTGTCTGGCACCTTCCCCGGTGGAGTTGTGCATGGGGTGTGTTTGGAACATTTTGTCACCAGCCGACTCCAAAATTCAGCGGTTCCCCATCTCAGCCCAGAAAGCAGGTAGAACAACTTTTGTGGTGTCTTTGAGGTGCCTACCAGAGCAATGTAAAAGCTATCAAGAGAACTCCTGTCTGGCACCTTCCCCGGTGGAGTTGTGCATGGGGTGTGTTTGGAACATTTTGCCACCAGCCGACTCCAAAATTCAGCTGTTCCCCATCTCAGCCCAGAAAGCAGGAAGAACAACTTTTGTGGTGCCTTTCAGCTGCCTACCAAGGTAGTGTAAAATCTACCAACAGAACTCCTGTCTGGCACCTTCCCCGGTGGAGTTGTGCAGGGGGTGTGTTTGGAACATTTTGTCACCGGCCGAGTCCAAAATTCAGCTGTTCCCCATCTCAGCCCAGAAAGCAGGTAGAACAACTTTTGTGGTGTCTTTCAGATGCGTACCGGAGCAATGTAAAAACTACCAGGAGAACTCCTGTCTGGCACCTTCCCCGGTGGAGTTGTGCATGGGGTGTGTTTGGAACATTTTGCCACCAGCCGACTCCAAAATTCAGCTGTTCCCCATCTCAGCCCAGAAAGCAGGTAGAACAACTTTTGTAGTGTCTTTTTGATGCCTACCAAGGTAGTGTAAAATCTACCAACAGAACTCCTGTCTGGCACCTTCCCCGGTGGAGTTGTGCAGGGGGTGTGTTTGGAACATTTTGTCACCGGCCGACTCCAAAATTCAGCGGTTCCCCATCTCAGCCCAGAAAGCAGGTAGAACATCTTTTGTGGTGTCTTTTAGATGCCTACCAAGGTAGTGTAAAATCTACCAAGAGAACTCCTGTCTGGCACCTTCCGTGGTGGAGTTGTGCATGGGGTGTGTTTGGAACATTTTGTCACCGGCCGAGTCCAAAATTCAGCGGTTCCCCATCTCAGCCCAGAAAGCAGGTAGAACATCTTTTGTGGTGTCTTTCAGATGCCTACCAAGGTAGTGTAAAAACTACTAAGAGAACTCCTGTCTGGCACCTTCCCCGGTGGAGTTGTGCATGGGGTGTGTTTGGAACATTTTGTCACCGGCCGAGTCCAAAATTCAGCGATTCCCCATCTCAGCCCAGAAAGCAGATAGAACAAGTTTTGTGGTGTCTTTGAGGTGCCTACCAGAGCAATGTAAAAACTACCAGGAGAACTCCTGTCTGGCACCTTCCCCGGTGGAGTTGTGCATGGGGTGTGTTTGAAACATTTTGCCACAAGCCGACTCCAAAATTCAGCGGTTCCCCATCTCAGCCCAGAAAGCAGGTAGAACAACTTTTGTAGTGTCTTTTTGATGCCTACCAAGGTAGTGTAAAATCTACCAAGAGAACTCCTGTCTGGCACCTTCCCCGGTGGAGTTGTGCATGGGGTGTGTTTGGAACATTTTGTCACCAGCCGAGTCCAAAATTCAGCTCTTCCCCATCTCAGCCCAGAAAGCAGGTAGAACAACTTTTGTGGTGTCTTTGAGGTGCCTACCAGAGCAATGTAAAATCTACCAAGAGAACTCCTGTCTGGCACCTTCCGTGGTGGAGTTGTGCATGGGGTGTGTTTGGAACATTTTGTCACCAGCCGAGTCCAAAATTCAGCGGTTCCCCATCTCAGCCCAGAAAGCAGGTAGAACAACTTTTGTAGTGTCTTTTTGATGCCTACCAAGGTAGTGTAAAATCTACCAGGAGAACTCCTGTCTGGCACCTTCCGTGGTGGAGTTGTGCAGGGGGTGTGTTTGGAACATTTTGTCACCGGCCGTCTCCAAAATTCAGCGGTTCCCCATCTCAGCCCAGAAAGCAGGTAGAACAACTTTTGTGGTGTCTTTCAGATGCCTACCGGAGCAATGTAAAAACTACCAGGAGAACTCCTGTCTGGCACCTTCCCCGGTGGAGTTGTGCAGGGGGTGTGTTTGGAACATTTTGTCACCAGCCGACTCCAAAATTCAGCGGTTCCCCATCTCAGCCCAGAAAGCAGGAAGAACAACTTTTGTGGTGCCTTTCAAATGCCTACCAAGGTAGTGTAAAAACTACCAGGAGAACTCCTGTCTGGCACCTTCCCCGGTGGAGTTGTGCAGGGGGTGTGTTTGGAACATTTTGTCACCAGCCGACTCCAAATATCAGCTGTTCCCCATCTCAGCCCAGAAAGCAGGAAGAACAACTTTTGTGGTGCCTTTCAGCTGCCTACCAAGGTAGTGTAAAATCTACCAACAGAACTCCTGTCTGGCACCTTCCCCGGTGGAGTTGTGCAGGGGGTGTGTTTGGAACATTTTGTCACCGGCCGAGTCCAAAATTCAGCTGTTCCCCATCTCAGCCCAGAAAGCAGGTAGAACAACTTTTGTGGTGTCTTTCAGATGCCTACCGGAGCAATGTAAAAACTACCAGGAGAACTCCTGTCTGGCACCTTCCCCGGTGGAGTTGTGCATGGGGTGTGTTTGGAACATTTTGCCACCAGCCGACTCCAAAATTCAGCTGTTCCCCATCTCAGCCCAGAAAGCAGGAAGAACAACTTTTGTAGTGTCTTTTTGATGCCTACCAAGGTAGTGTAAAATCTACCAACAGAACTCCTGTCTGGCACCTTCCCCGGTGGAGTTGTGCAGGGGGTGTGTTTGGAACATTTTGTCACCGGCCGACTCCAAAATTCAGCGGTTCCCCATCTCAGCCCAGAAAGCAGGTAGAACAACTTTTGTGGTGTCTTTCAGATGCCTACCGGAGCAATGTAAAAACTACCAGGAGAACTCCTTTCTGGCACCTTCCCCGGTGGAGTTGTGCATGGGGTGTGTTTGTAACATTTTGCCACAAGCCGAGTCCAAAATTCAGCGGTTCCCCATCTCAGCCCAGAAAGCAGGAAGAACAACTTTTGTGGTGCCTTTCAAATGCCTACCAAGGTAGTGTAAAAACTACCAGGAGAACTCCTGTCTGGCACCTTCCCCGGTGGAGTTGTGCATGGGGTGTGTTTGGAACATTTTGTCACCAGCCGACTCCAAAATTCAGCTGTTCCCCATCTCAGCCCAGAAAGCAGGTAGAACAACTTTTGTGGTGCCTTTCAGCTGCCTACCAAGGTAGTGTAAAATCTACCAACAGAACTCCTGTCTGGCACCTTCCCCGGTGGAGTTGTGCATGGGGTGTGTTTGTAACATTTTGCCACAAGCCGAGTCCAAAATTCAGCGGTTCCCCATCTCAGCCCAGAAAGCAGGAAGAACAACTTTTGTGGTGCCTTTCAGCTGCCTACCAAGGTAGTGTAAAAACTACCAGGAGAACTCCTGTCTGGCACCTTCCCCGGTGGAGTTGTGCAGGGGGTGTGTTTGGAACATTTTGTCACCTGCCGACTCCAAAATTCAGCGGTTCCCCATCTCAGCCCAGAAAGCAGGAAGAACAACTTTTGTGGTGTCTTTCAGATGCCTACCGGAGCAATGTAAAAACTACCAGGAGAACTCCTTTCTGGCACCTTCCCCGGTGGAGTTGTGCATGGGGTGTGTTTGGAACATTTTGCCACCAGCCGACTCCAAAATTCAGCTGTTCCCCATCTCAGCCCAGAAAGCAGGAAGAACAACTTTTGTAGTGTCTTTTTGATGCCTACCAAGGTAGTGTAAAATCTACCAAGAGAACTCCTGTCTGGCACCTTCCCCGGTGGAGTTGTGCAGGGGGTGTGTTTGGAACATTTTGTCACCGGCCGTCTCCAAAATTCAGCGGTTCCCCATCTCAGCCCAGAAAGCAGGTAGAACAACTTTTGTGGTGTCTTTCAGATGCCTACCGGAGCAATGTAAAAACTAACAGGAGAACTCCTGTCTGGCACCTTCCCCGGTGGAGTTGTGCAGGGGGTGTGTTTGGAACATTTTGTCACCAGCCGAGTGCAAAATTCATCTGTTCCCCACCTCAGCCCAGAAAGCAGGTAGAACAACTTTTGTAGTGTCTTTTTGATGCCTACCAAGGTAGTGTAAAATCTACCAACAGAACTCCTGTCTGGCACCTTCCCCGGTGGAGTTGTGCAGGGGGTGTGTTTGGAACATTTTGCCACCGGCCGAGTCCAAAATTCAGCGGTTCCCCATCTCAGCCCAGAAAGCAGGTAGAACATCTTTTGTGGTGTCTTTTAGATGCCTACCAAGGTAGTGTAAAAACTATCAAGAGAACTCCTGTCTGGCACCTTCCCCGGTGGAGTTGTGCATGGGGTGTGTTTGGAACATTTTGTCACCAGCCGACTCCAAAATTCAGCTGTTCCCCATCTCAGCCCAGAAAGCAGGTAGTACAACTTTTGTGGTGTCTTTCAGATGCCTACCAGAGCAATGTAAAAACTACCAGGAGAACTCCTTTCTGGCACCTTCCCCGGTGGAGTTGTGCATGGGGTGTGTTTGGAACATTTTGTCACCGGCCGAGTCCAAAATTCAGCGATTCCCCATCTCAGCCCAGAAAGCAGATAGAACAAGTTTTGTGGTGTCTTTTAGGTGCCTACCAGAGCAATGTAAAAACTACCAGGAGAACTCCTGTCTGGCACCTTCCCCGGTGGAGTTGTGCATGGGGTGTGTTTGGAACATTTTGCCACCAGCCGACTCCAAAATTCAGCGGTTCCCCATCTCAGCCCAGAAAGCAGGTAGAACAACTTTTGTAGTGTCTTTTTGATGCCTACCAAGGTAGTGTAAAATCTACCAACAGAACTCCTGTCTGGCACCTTCCCCGGTGGAGTTGTGCAGGGGGTGTGTTTGGAACATTTTGTCACCGGCCGAGTCCAAAATTCAGCGGTTCCCCATCTCAGCCCAGAAAGCAGGAAGAACAACTTTTGTGGTGCCTTTCAGCTGCCTACCAAGGTAGTGTAAAATCTACCAACAGAACTCCTGTCTGGCACCTTCCCCGGTGGAGTTGTGCAGGGGGTGTGTTTGGAACATTTTGTCACCAGCCGACTCCAAATATCAGCGGTTCCCCATCTCAGCCCAGAAAGCAGGAAGAACAACTTTTGTGGTGCCTTTCAGCTGCCTACCAAGGTAGTGTAAAATCTACCAACAGAACTCCTGTCTGGCACCTTCCCCGGTGGAGTTGTGCATGGGGTGTGTTTGGAACATTTTGTCACCAGCCGACTCCAAAATTCAGCGGTTCCCCATCTCAGCCCAGAAAGCAGGTAGAACAACTTTTGTGGTGTCTTTGAGGTGCCTACCAGAGCAATGTAAAAGCTATCAAGAGAACTCCTGTCTGGCACCTTCCCCGGTGGAGTTGTGCAGGGGGTGTGTTTGGAACATTTTGCCACCAGCCGACTCCAAAATTCAGCTGTTCCCCATCTCAGCCCAGAAAGCAGGAAGAACAACTTTTGTAGTGTCTTTTTGATGCCTACCAAGGTAGTGTAAAATCTACCAACAGAACTCCTGTCTAGCACCTTCCCCGGTGGAGTTGTGCAGGGGGTGTGTTTGGAACATTTTCTCACCGGCCGAGTCCAAAATTCAGCGTTTCCCCATCTCAGCCCAGAAAGCAGGTAGAACAACTTTTGTGGTGTCTTTTAGATGCCTACCAAGGTAGTGTAAAAACTACTAAGAGAACTCCTGTCTGGCACCTTCCCCGGTGGAGTTGTGCATGGGGTGTGTTTGGAACATTTTGTCACCAGCCGAGTCCAAAATTCAGCGATTCCCCATCTCAGCCCAGAAAGCAGGTAGAACAACTTCTGTGGTGTCTTTCAGATGCCTACCAAGGTAGTGTAAAAACTACCAAGAGAACTCCTGTCTGGCACCTTCCCCGGTGGAGTTGTGCATGGGGTGTGTTTGGAACATTTTGTCACCAGCCGACTCCAAAATTCAGCTGTTCCCCATCTCAGCCCAGAAAGCAGGTAGTACAACTTTTGTGGTGTCTTTCAGATGCCTACCGGAGCAATGTAAAAACTACCAGGAGAACTCCTTTCTGGCACCTTCCCCGGTGCAGTTGTGCATGGGGTGTGTTTGTAACATTTTGCCACAAGCCGAGTCCAAAATTCAGCGGTTCCCCATCTCAGCCCAGAAAGCAGGAAGAACAACTTTTGTGGTGCCTTTCAGCTGCCTACCAAGGTAGTGTAAAATCTACCAACAGAACTCCTGTCTGGCACCTTCCCCGGTGGAGTTGTGCAGGGGGTGTGTTTGGAACATTTTGTCACCAGCCGACTCCAAATATCAGCGGTTCCCCATCTCAGCCCAGAAAGCAGGAAGAACATCTTTTGTGGTGCCTTTCAGCTGCCTACCAAGGTAGTGTAAAATCTACCAACAGAACTCCTGTCTGGCACCTTCCCCGGTGGAGTTGTGCATGGGGTGTGTTTGGAACATTTTGTCACCAGCCGACTCCAAAATTCAGCGGTTCCCCATCTCAGCCCAGAAAGCAGGTAGAACAACTTTTGTAGTGTCTTTTTGATGCCTACCAAGGTAGTGTAAAATCTACCAACAGAACTCCTGTCTGGCACCTTCCCCGGTGGAGTTGTGCAGGGGGTGTGTTTGGAACATTTTGTCACCAGCCGACTCCAAATATCAGCTGTTCCCCATCTCAGCCCAGAAAGCAGGAAGAACAACTTTTGTGGTGCCTTTCAGCTGCCTACCAAGGTAGTGTAAAATCTACTAACAGAACTCCTGTCTGGCACCTTCCCCGGTGGAGTTGTGCAGGGGGTGTGTTTGGAACATTTTGTCACCGGCCGAGTCCAAAATTCAGCTGTTCCCCATCTCAGCCCAGAAAGCAGGTAGAACAACTTTTGTGGTGTCTTTCAGATGCGTACCGGAGCAATGTAAAAACTACCAGGAGAACTCCTGTCTGGCACCTTCCCCGGTGGAGTTGTGCATGGGGTGTGTTTGGAACATTTTGTCACCAGCCGACTCCAAAATTCAGCGGTTCCCCATCTCAGCCCAGAAAGCAGGTAGAACAACTTTTGTAGTGTCTTTTTGATGCCTACCAAGGTAGTGTAAAATCTACCAACAGAACTCCTGTCTGGCACCTTCCCCGGTGGAGTTGTGCAGGGGGTGTGTTTGGAACATTTTGTCACCGGCCGAGTCCAAAATTCAGCGGTTCCCCATCTCAGCCCAGAAAGCAGGTAGAACATCTTTTGTGGTGTCTTTTAGATGCCTACCAAGGTAGTGTAAAATCTACCAAGAGAACTCCTGTCTGGCACCTTCCGTGGTGGAGTTGTGCATGGGGTGTGTTTGGAACATTTTGTCACCGGCCGAGTCCAAAATTCAGCTCTTCCCCATCTCAGCCCAGAAAGCAGGTAGAACATCTTTTGTGGTGTCTTTCAGATGCCTACCAAGGTAGTGTAAAAACTACTAAGAGAACTCCTGTCTGGCACCTTCCCCGGTGGAGTTGTGCATGGGGTGTGTTTGGAACATTTTGTCACCGGCCGAGTCCAAAATTCAGCGATTCCCCATCTCAGCCCAGAAAGCAGATAGAACAAGTTTTGTGGTGTCTTTGAGGTGCCTACCAGAGCAATGTAAAAACTACCAGGAGAACTCCTGTCTGGCACCTTCCCCGGTGGAGTTGTGCATGGGGTGTGTTTGAAACATTTTGCCACAAGCCGACTCCAAAATTGAGCGGTTCCCCATCTCAGCCCAGAAAGCAGGTAGAACAACTTTTGTAGTGTCTTTCAGATGCCTACCAAGGTAGTGTAAAAACTACCAAGAGAACTCCTGTCTGGCACCTTCCCCGGTGGAGTTGTGCATGGGGTGTGTTTGGAACATTTTGTCACCGGCCGAGTCCAAAATTCAGCGATTCCCCATCTCAGCCCAGAAAGCAGATAGAACAAGTTTTGTGGTGTCTTTGAGGTGCCTACCAGAGCAATGTAAAAACTACCAGGAGAACTCCTGTCTGGCACCTTCCCCGGTGGAGTTGTGCATGGGGTGTGTTTGGAACATTTTGTCACCAGCCGAGTCCAAAATTCAGCGGTTCCCCATCTCAGCCCAGAAAGCAGGTAGAACAACTTTTGTGGTGTCTTTCAGATGCCTACCGGAGCAATGTAAAAACTACCAGGAGAACTCCTGTCTGGCACCTTCCCCGGTGGAGTTGTGCAGGGGGTGTGTTTGGAACATTTTGTCACCAGCCGAGTCCAAAATTCAGCGGTTCCCCATCTCAGCCCAGAAAGCAGGTAGAACAACTTTTGTGGTGCCTTTCAGCTGCCTACCAAGGTAGAGTAAAAACTAATAAGAGAACTCCTGTCTGGCACCTTCCCCGGTGGAGTTGTGCATGGGGTGTGTTTGGAACATTTTGTCACCGGCCGAGTCCAAAATTCAGCGGTTCCCCATCTCAGCCCAGAAAGCAGGTAGAACAACTTTTGTGGTGTCTTTCAGATGCCTACCAAGGTAGTGTAAAATCTACCAACAGAACTCCTGTCTGGCACCTTCCCCGGTGGAGTTGTGCAGGGGGTGTGTTTGGAACATTTTGTCACCGGCCGAGTCCAAAATTCAGCGGTTCCCCATCTCAGCCCAGAAAGCAGATAGAACATCTTTTGTGGTGTCTTTTAGATGCCTACCAAGGTAGTGTAAAAACTATCAAGAGAACTCCTGTCTGGCACCTTCCCCGGTGGAGTTGTGCATGGGGTGTGTTTGGAACATTTTGCCACCAGCCGACTCCAAAATTGAGCGGTTCCCCATCTCAGCCCAGAAAGCAGGTAGAACAACTTTTGTAGTGTCTTTTTGATGCCTACCAAGGTAGTGTAAAATCTACCAAGAGAACTCCTGTCTGGCACCTTCCCCGGTGGAGTTGTGCAGGGGGTGTGTTTGGAACATTTTGCCACAAGCCGAGTCCAAAATTCAGCGGTTCCCCATCTCAGCCCAGAAAGCAGGAAGAACAACTTTTGTGGTGCCTTTCAGCTGCCTACCAAGGTAGTGTAAAATCTACCAACAGAACTCCTGTCTGGCACCTTCCCCGGTGGAGTTGTGCAGGGGGTGTGTTTGGAACATTTTGTCACCAGCCGACTCCAAATATCAGCGGTTCCCCATCTCAGCCCAGAAAGCAGGTACAACAACTTTTGTGGTGCCTTTCAGCTGCCTACCAAGGTAGTGTAAAATCTACCAACAGAACTCCTGTCTGGCACCTTCCCCGGTGGAGTTGTGCAGGGGGTGTGTTTGGAACATTTTGTCACCGGCCGAGTCCAAAATTCAGCGGTTCCCCATCTCAGCCCAGAAAGCAGATAGAACAAGTTTTGTGGTGTCTTTGAGGTGCCTACCAGAGCAATGTAAAAACTACCAGGAGAACTCCTGTCTGGCACCTTCCCCGGTGGAGTTGTGCATGGGGTGTGTTTGGAACATTTTGCCACCAGCCGACTCCAAAATTCAGCTGTTCCCCATCTCAGCCCAGAAAGCAGGTAGAACAACTTTTGTAGTGTCTTTTTGATGCCTACCAAGGTAGTGTAAAATCTACCAACAGAACTCCTGTCTAGCACCTTCCCGGTGGAGTTGTGCAGGGGGTGTGTTTGGAACATTTTGTCACCGGCCGACTCCAAAATTCAGCGGTTCCCCATCTCAGCCCAGAAAGCAGGTAGAACAACTTTTGTAGTGTCTTTTTGATGCCTACCAAGGTAGTGTAAAAACTATCAAGAGAACTCCTGTCTGGCACCTTCCCCGGTGGAGTTGTGCAGGGGGTGTGTTTGGAACATTTTGTCACCAGCCGACTCCAAAATTCAGCGGTTCCCCATCTCAGCCCAGAAAGCAGGAAGAACAACTTTTGTGGTGTCTTTCAGATGCCTACCGGAGCAATGTAAAAACTACCAGGAGAACTCCTTTCTGGCACCTTCCCCGGTGGAGTTGTGCATGGGGTGTGTTTGGAACATTTTGCCACCAGCCGACTCCAAAATTCAGCTGTTCCCCATCTCAGCCCAGAAAGCAGGTAGAACAACTTTTGTAGTGCCTTTTTGATGCCTACCAAGGTAGTGTAAAATCTACCAAGAGAACTCCTGTCTGGCACCTTCCCCGGTGGAGTTGTGCATGGGGTGTGTTTGGAACATTTTGTCACCGGCCGAGTCCAAAATTCAGCTCTTCACCATCTCAGCCCAGAAAGCAGGTAGAACAACTTTTGTGGTGTCTTTGAGGTGCCTACCAGAGCAATGTAAAATCTACCAAGAGAACTCCTGTCTGGCACCTTCCGTGGTGGAGTTGTGCATGGGGTGTGTTTGGAACATTTTGTCACCGGCCGAGTCCAAAATTCAGCGGTTTCCCATCTCAGCCCAGAAAGCAGGTAGAACAACTTTTGTAGTGTCTTTTTGATGCCTACCAAGGTAGTGTAAAATCTACCAAGAGAACTCCTGTCTGGCACCTTCCCCGGTGGAGTTGTGCAGGGGGTGTGTTTGGAACATTTTGTCACCGGCCGAGTCCAAAATTCAGCGTTTCCCCATCTCAGCCCAGAAAGCAGATAGAACATCTTTTGTGGTGTCTTTCAGATGCCTACCAAGGTAGAGTAAAAACTATCAAGAGAACTCCTGTCTGGCACCTTCCCCGGTGGAGTTGTGCATGGGGTGTGTTTGGAACATTTTGTCACCAGCCGACTCCAAAATTCAGCTGTTCCCCATCTCAGCCCAGAAAGCAGGAAGAACAACTTTTGTGGTGTCTTTCAGATGCCTACCGGAGCAATGTAAAAACTACCAGGAGAAAGAACTCCTGTCTGGCACCTTCCCCGGTGGAGTTGTGCATGGGGTGTGTTTGTAACATTTTGCCACAAGCCGAGTCCAAAATTCAGCGGTTCCCCATCTCAGCCCAGAAAGCAGGTAGAACAACTTTTGTGGTGTCTTTCAGATGCCTACCGGAGCAATGTAAAAACTACCAGGAGAACTCCTTTCTGGCACCTTCCCCGGTGGAGTTGTGCATGGGGTGTGTTTGGAACATTTTGCCACCAGGCGACTCCAAAATTCAGCTGTTCCCCATCTCAGCCCAGAAAGCAGGTAGAACAACTTTTGTGGTGCCTTTCAGCTGCCTACCAAGGTAGTGTAAAATCTACCAACAGAACTCCTGTCTGGCACCTTCCCCGGTGGAGTTGTGCAGGGGGTGTGTTTGGAACATTTTGTCACCAGCCGACTCCAAAATTCAGCGGTTCCCCATCTCAGCCCAGAAAGCAGATAGAACAAGTTTTGTGGTGTCTTTGAGGTGCCTACCAGAGCAATGTAAAAACTACCAGGAGAACTCCTGTCTGGCACCTTCCCCGGTGGAGTTGTGCATGGGGTGTGTTTGGAACATTTTGCCACCAGCCGAGTCCAAAATTCAGCTGTTCCCCATCTCAGCCCAGAAAGCAGGTAGAACAACTTTTGTAGTGTCTTTTTGATGCCTACCAAGGTAGTGTAAAATCTAGCAACAGAACTCCTGTCTAGCACCTTCCCCGGTGGAGTTGTGCATGGGGTGTGTTTGGAACATTTTGTCACCGGCCGAGTCCAAAATTCAGCGGTTCCCCATCTCAGCCCAGAAAGCAGGTAGAACAACTTTTGTGGTGTCTTTCAGATGCCTACCTGAGCAATGTAAAAACTACCAGGAGAACTCCTTTCTGGCACCTTCCCCGGTGGAGTTGTGCATGGGGTGTGTTTGGAACATTTTGCCACCAGCCGACTCCAAAATTCAGCTGTTCCCCATCTCAGCCCAGAAAGCAGGTAGAACAACTTTTGTAGTGTCTTTTTGATGCCTACCAAGGTAGTGTAAAAACTACCAACAGAATTCGTTCCTGGCACCTTCCCCGGTGGAGTTGTGCAGGGGGTGTGTTTGGAACATTTTGTCACCAGCCGACTCCAAATATCAGCGGTTCCCCATCTCAGCCCAGAAAGCAGGAAGAACAACTTTAGTGGTGCCTTTCAGCTGCCTACCAAGGTAGTGTAAAATCTACCAACAGAACTCCTGTCTGGCACCTTCCCCGGTGGAGTTGTGCAGGGGGTGTGTTTGGAACATTTTGTCACCAGCCGAGTGCAAAATTCATCTGTTCCCCACCTCAGCCCAGAAAGCAGGTAGAACAACTTTTGTAGTGTCTTTTTGATGCCTACCAGAGCAGTGTAAAAGCTATCAAGAGAACTCCTGTCTGGCACCTTCCCCGGTGGAGTTGTGCATGGGGTGTGTTTGGAACATTTTGCCACCAGCCGAGTCCAAAATTCAGCGGTTTCCCATCTCAGCCCAGAAAGCAGGTAGAACAACTTTTGTAGTGTCTTTTTGATGCCTACCAAGGTAGTGTAAAATCTACCATTAGAACTCCTTTCTGGCACCTTCCCCGGTGGAGTTGTGCATGGGGTGTGTTTGGAACATTTTGTCACCAGCCGACTCCAAAATTCAGCTGTTCCCCATCTCAGCCCAGAAAGCAGATAGAACAAGTTTTGTGTTGTGTTTGAGGTGCCTACCAGAGCAATGTAAAAACTACCAGGAGAACTCCTGTCTGGCACCTTCCGTGGTGGAGTTGTGCATGGGGTGTGTTTGGAACATTTTGTCACCGGCCGAGTCCAAAATTCAGCGGTTCCCCATCTCAGCCCAGAAAGCAGGTAGAACAACTTTTGTGGTGTCTTTTTGATGCCTACCAAGGTAGTGTAAAAACTACCAAGAGAACTCCTGTCTAGCACCTTCCCCGGTGGAGTTGTGCAGGGGGTGTGTTTGGAACATTTTGTCACCGGCCGACTCCAAAATTCAGCGGTTCCCCATCTCAGCCCAGAAAGCAGGAAGAACAACTTTTGTGGTGCCTTTCAGCTGCCTACCAAGGTAGTGTAAAATCTACCAACAGAATTCCTGTCTGGCACCTTCCCCGGTGGAGTTGTGCAGGGGGTGTGTTTGGAACATTTTGTCACCAGCCGACTCCAAATATCAGCGGTTCCCCATCTCAGCCCAGAAGCAGGAAGAACAACTTTTGTGGTGCCTTTCAGCTGCCTACCAAGGTAGTGTAAAATCTACCAGGAGAACTCCTGTCTGGCACCTTCCCCGGTGGAGTTGTGCATGGGGTGTGTTTGGAACATTTTGTCACCGGCCGAGTCCAAAATTCAGCGATTCCCCATCTCAGCCCAGAAAGCAGGTAGAACAACTTTTGTGGTGTCTTTCAGATGCCTACCAGAGCAATGTAAAAACTACCAGGAGAACTCCTGTCTGGCACCTTCCCCGGTGGAGTTGTGCATGGGGTGTGTTTGGAACATTTTGTCACCAGCCGAGTCCAAAATTCAGCGGTTCCCCATCTCAGCCCAGAAAGCAGGTAGAACAACTTTTGTGGTGTCTTTGAGGTGCCTACCAGAGCAATGTAAAATCTACCAAGAGAACTCCTGTCTGGCACCTTCCGTGGTGGAGTTGTGCAGGGGGTGTGTTTGGAACATTTTGTCACCGGCCGACTCCAAAATTCAGCGGTTCCCCATCTCAGCCCAGAAAGCAGGTAGAACATCTTTTGTGGTGTCTTTTAGATGCCTACCAAGGTAGTGTAAAAACTATCAAGAGAACTCCTGTCTGGCACCTTCCCCGGTGGAGTTGTGCATGGGGTGTGTTTGGATCATTTTGTCACCAGCCGACTCCAAAATTCAGCTGTTCCCCACCTCAGCCCAGAAAGCAGGTAGTACAACTTTTGTGGTGTCTTTGAGGTGCCTACCAGAGCAATGTAAAAGCTATCAAGAGAACTCCTGTCTGGCACCTTCCCCGGTGGAGTTGTGCATGGGGTGTGTTTGGAACATTTTGCCACCAGCCGACTCCAAAATTCAGCTGTTCCCCATCTCAGCCCAGAAAGCAGGTAGAACAACTTTTGTAGTGTCTTTTTGATGCCTACCAAGGTAGTGTAAAATCTACCAACAGAACTCCTGTCTGGCACCTTCCCCGGTGGAGTTGTGCAGGGGGTGTGTTTGGAACATTTTGTCACCGGCCGAGTCCAAAATTCAGCTGTTCCCCATCTCAGCCCAGAAAGCAGGTAGAACATCTTTTGTGGTGTCTTTTAGATGCCTACCAAGGTAGTGTAAAATCTACCAAGAGAACTCCTGTCTGGCACCTTCCGTGGTGGAGTTGTGCATGGGGTGTGTTTGGAACATTTTGTCACCGGCCGACTCCAAAATTCAGCGGTTCCCCATCTCAGCCCAGAAAGCAGGTAGAACATCTTTTGTGGTGTCTTTCAGATGCCTACCGGAGCAATGTAAAAACTACCAGGAGAACTCCTTTCTGGCACCTTCCCCGGTGGAGTTGTGCATGGGGTGTGTTTGGAACATTTTGCCACCAGCCGACTCCAAAATTCAGCGGTTCCCCATCTCAGCCCAGAAAGCAGGTAGAACAACTTTTGTGGTGTCTTTGAGGTGCCTACCAGAGCAATGTAAAAACTACCAGGAGAACTCCTGTCTGGCACCTTCCCCGGTGGAGTTGTGCATGGGGTGTGTTTGAAACATTTTGCCACCAGCCGAGTCCAAAATTCAGCGGTTCCCCATCTCAGCCCAGAAAGCAGGTAGAACAACTTTTGTGGTGTCTTTGAGGTGCCTACCAGAGCAATGTAAAAACTACCAAGAGAACTCCTGTCTGGCACCTTCCGTGGTGGAGTTGTGCATGGGGTGTGTTTGGAACATTTTGTCACCGGCCGAGTCCAAAATTCAGCGGTTCCCCATCTCAGCCCAGAAAGCAGGTAGAACAACTTTTGTGGTGTCTTTTTGATGCCTACCAAGGTAGTGTAAAAACTACCAAGAGAACTCCTGTCTAGCACCTTCCCCGGTGGAGTTGTGCAGGGGGTGTGTTTGGAACATTTTGTCACCGGCCGACTCCAAAATTCAGCGGTTCCCCATCTCAGCCCAGAAAGCAGGAAGAACAACTTTTGTGGTGCCTTTCAGCTGCCTACCAAGGTAGTGTAAAATCTACCAACAGAATTCCTGTCTGGCACCTTCCCCGGTGGAGTTGTGCAGGGGGTGTGTTTGGAACATTTTGTCACCAGCCGACTCCAAATATCAGCGGTTCCCCATCTCAGCCCAGAAGCAGGAAGAACAACTTTTGTGGTGCCTTTCAGCTGCCTACCAAGGTAGTGTAAAATCTACCAGGAGAACTCCTGTCTGGCACCTTCCCCGGTGGAGTTGTGCATGGGGTGTGTTTGGAACATTTTGTCACCGGCCGAGTCCAAAATTCAGCGATTCCCCATCTCAGCCCAGAAAGCAGGTAGAACAACTTTTGTGGTGTCTTTCAGATGCCTACCAGAGCAATGTAAAAACTACCAGGAGAACTCCTGTCTGGCACCTTCCCCGGTGGAGTTGTGCATGGGGTGTGTTTGGAACATTTTGTCACCGGCCGAGTCCAAAATTCAGCGGTTCCCCATCTCAGCCCAGAAAGCAGGTAGAACAACTTTTGTGGTGTCTTTGAGGTGCCTACCAGAGCAATGTAAAATCTACCAAGAGAACTCCTGTCTGGCACCTTCCGTGGTGGAGTTGTGCATGGGGTGTGTTTGGAACATTTTGTCACCGGCCGAGTCCAAAATTCAGCGGTTCCCCATCTCAGCCCAGAAAGCAGGTAGAACAACTTTTGTAGTGTCTTTTTGATGCCTACCAAGGTAGTGTAAAATCTACCAACAGAACTCCTGTCTGGCACCTTCCCCGGTGGAGTTGTGCAGGGGGTGTGTTTGGAACATTTTGTCACCGGCCGACTCCAAAATTCAGCGGTTCCCCATCTCAGCCCAGAAAGCAGGTAGAACATCTTTTGTGGTGTCTTTTAGATGCCTACCAAGGTAGTGTAAAAACTATCAAGAGAACTCCTGTCTGGCACCTTCCCCGGTGGAGTTGTGCATGGGGTGTGTTTGGATCATTTTGTCACCAGCCGACTCCAAAATTCATCTGTTCCCCACCTCAGCCCAGAAAGCAGGTAGTACAACTTTTGTGGTGTCTTTGAGGTGCCTACCAGAGCAATGTAAAAGCTATCAAGAGAACTCCTGTCTGGCACCTTCCCCGGTGGAGTTGTGCATGGGGTGTGTTTGGAACATTTTGCCACCAGCCGACTCCAAAATTCAGCTGTTCCCCATCTCAGCCCAGAAAGCAGGTAGAACAACTTTTGTAGTGTCTTTTTGATGCCTACCAAGGTAGTGTAAAATCTACCAACAGAACTCCTGTCTGGCACCTTCCCCGGTGGAGTTGTGCAGGGGGTGTGTTTGGAACATTTTGTCACCGGCCGAGTCCAAAATTCAGCTGTTCCCCATCTCAGCCCAGAAAGCAGGTAGAACATCTTTTGTGGTGTCTTTTAGATGCCTACCAAGGTAGTGTAAAATCTACCAAGAGAACTCCTGTCTGGCACCTTCCGTGGTGGAGTTGTGCATGGGGTGTGTTTGGAACATTTTGTCACCGGCCGACTCCAAAATTCAGCGGTTCCCCATCTCAGCCCAGAAAGCAGGTAGAACATCTTTTGTGGTGTCTTTCAGATGCCTACCGGAGCAATGTAAAAACTACCAGGAGAACTCCTTTCTGGCACCTTCCCCGGTGGAGTTGTGCATGGGGTGTGTTTGGAACATTTTGCCACCAGCCGACTCCAAAATTCAGCGGTTCCCCATCTCAGCCCAGAAAGCAGGTAGAACAACTTTTGTGGTGTCTTTGAGGTGCCTACCAGAGCAATGTAAAAACTACCAGGAGAACTCCTGTCTGGCACCTTCCCCGGTGGAGTTGTGCATGGGGTGTGTTTGAAACATTTTGCCACCAGCCGAGTCCAAAATTCAGCGGTTCCCCATCTCAGCCCAGAAAGCAGGTAGAACAACTTTTGTGGTGTCTTTGAGGTGCCTACCAGAGCAATGTAAAAACTACCAAGAGAACTCCTTTCTGGCACCTTCCGTGGTGGAGTTGTGCATGGGGTGTGTTTGGAACATTTTGTCACCGGCCGAGTCCAAAATTCAGCGGTTCCCCATCTCAGCCCAGAAAGCAGGTAGAACAACTTTTGTAGTGTCTTTTTGATGCCTACCAAGGTAGTGTAAAATCTACCAAGAGAACTCCTGCCTGGCACCTTCCCCGGTGGAGTTGTGCAGGGGGTGTGTTTGGAACATTTTGTCACCGGCCGACTCCAAAATTCAGCGGTTCCCCATCTCAGCCCAGAAAGCAGGTAGAACATCTTTTGTGGTGTCTTTTAGATGCCTACCAAGGTAGTGTAAAAACTATCAAGAGAACTCCTGTCTGGCACCTTCCCCGGTGGAGTTGTGCATGGGGTGTGTTTGGATCATTTTGTCACCAGCCGACTCCAAAATTCAGCTGTTCCCCATCTCAGCCCAGAAAGCAGGTAGTACAACTTTTGTGGTGTCTTTGAGGTGCCTACCAGAGCAATGTAAAAGCTATCAAGAGAACTCCTGTCTGGCACCTTCCCCGGTGGAGTTGTGCATGGGGTGTGTTTGGAACATTTTGTCACCAGCCGACTCCAAAATTCAGCTGTTCCCCATCTCAGCCCAGAAAGCAGGAAGAACAACTTTTGTAGTGTCTTTTTGATGCCTACCAAGGTAGTGTAAAATCTACCAACAGAACTCCTGTCTGGCACCTTCCCCGGTGGAGTTGTGCAGGGGGTGTGTTTGGAACATTTTGTCACCGGCCGAGTCCAAAATTCAGCGGTTCCCCATCTCAGCCCAGAAAGCAGGTAGAACATCTTTTGTGGTGTCTTTCAGATGCCTACCAAGGTAGTGTAAAAACTACTAAGAGAACTCCTGTCTGGCACCTTCCCCGGTGGAGTTGTGCATGGGGTGTGTTTGGAACATTTTGTCACCGGCCGAGTCCAAAATTCAGCGGTTCCCCATCTCAGCCCAGAAAGCAGATAGAACAAGTTTTGTGGTGTCTTTGAGGTGCCTACCAGAGCAATGTAAAAACTACCAGGAGAACTCCTGTCTGGCACCTTCCCCGGTGGAGTTGTGCATGGGGTGTGTTTGAAACATTTTGCCACCAGCCGACTCCAAAATTGAGCGGTTCCCCATCTCAGCCCAGAAAGCAGGTAGAACAACTTTTGTAGTGTCTTTTTGATGCCTACCAAGGTAGTGTAAAATCTACCAAGAGAACTCCTGTCTGGCACCTTCCCCGGTGGAGTTGTGCATGGGGTGTGTTTGGAACATTTTGTCACCAGCCGAGTCCAAAATTCAGCTCTTCCCCATCTCAGCCCAGAAATCAGGTAGAACAACTTTTGTAGTGTCTTTTTGATGCCTACCAAGGTAGTGTAAAATCTACCAACAGAACTCCTGTCTGGCACCTTCCCCGGTGGAGTTGTGCAGGGGGTGTGTTTGGAACATTTTGTCACCGGCCGAGTCCAAAATTCAGCGGTTCCCCATCTCAGCCCAGAAAGCAGGTAGAACATCTTTTGTGGTGTCTTTCAGATGCCTACCGGAGCAATGTAAAAACTACCAGGAGAACTCCTTTCTGGCACCTTCCCCGGTGGAGTTGTGCATGGGGTGTGTTTGGAACATTTTGTCACCAGCCGACTCCAAAATTCAGCGGTTCCCCATCTCAGCCCAGAAAGCAGGTAGAACAACTTTTGTAGTGTCTTTTTGATGCCTACCAAGGTAGTGTAAAATCTACCAACAGAACTCCTGTCTGGCACCTTCCCCGGTGGAGTTGTGCAGGGGGTGTGTTTGGAACATTTTGTCACCAGCCGACTCCAAATATCAGCTGTTCCCCATCTCAGCCCAGAAAGCAGGAAGAACAACTTTTGTGGTGCCTTTCAGCTGCCTACCAAGGTAGAGTAAAACCTACCAGGAGAACTCCTGTCTGGCACCTTCCCCGGTGGAGTTGTGCATGGGGTGTGTTTGGAACATTTTGTCACCGGCCGACTCCAAAATTCAGCGATTCCCCATCTCAGCCCAGAAAGCAGGTAGAACAACTTTTGTTGTGTCTTTCAGATGCCTACCAAGGTAGTGTAAAACCTACCAACAGAACTCCTGTCTGGCACCTTCCCCGGTGGAGTTGTGCAGGGGGTGTGTTTGGAACATTTTGTCACCGGCCGAGTCCAAAATTCAGCGGTTCCCCATCTCAGCCCAGAAAGCAGGTAGAACATCTTTTGTGGTGTCTTTCAGATGCCTACCAAGGTAGTGTAAAAACTACTAAGAGAACTCCTGTCTGGCACCTTCCCCGGTGGAGTTGTGCATGGGGTGTGTTTGGAACATTTTGTCACCGGCCGAGTCCAAAATTCAGCGATTCCCCATCTCAGCCCAGAAAGCAGATAGAACAAGTTTTGTGGTGTCTTTGAGGTGCCTACCAGAGCAATGTAAAAACTACCAGGAGAACTCCTGTCTGGCACCTTCCCCGGTGGAGTTGTGCATGGGGTGTGTTTGAAACATTTTGTCACCGGCCGAGTCCAAAATTGAGCGGTTCCCCATCTCAGCCCAGAAAGCAGGTAGAACAACTTTGTAGTGTCTTTTTGATGCCTACCAAGGTAGTGTAAAATCTACCAAGAGAACTCCTGTCTGGCACCTTCCCCGGTGGAGTTGTGCATGGGGTGTGTTTGGAACATTTTGTCACCAGCCGACTCCAAAATTCAGCTCTTCCCCATCTCAGCCCAGAAAGCAGGTAGAACAACTTTTGTGGTGTCTTTGAGGTGCCTACCAGAGCAATGTAAAATCTACCAAGAGAACTCCTGTCTGGCACCTTCCGTGGTGGAGTTGTGCATGGGGTGTGTTTGGAACATTTTGTCACCAGCCGACTCCAAAATTCAGCGGTTCCCCATCTCAGCCCAGAAAGCAGGTAGAACAACTTTTGTAGTGTCTTTTTGATGCCTACCAAGGTAGTGTAAAATCTACCAAGAGAACTCCTGTCTGGCACCTTCCCCGGTGGAGTTGTGCAGGGGGTGTGTTTGGAACATTTTGTCACCGGCCGAGTCCAAAATTCAGCGGTTCCCCATCTCAGCCCAGAAAGCAGGTAGAACATCTTTTGTGGTGTCTTTTAGATGCCTACCAAGGTAGTGTAAAAACTATCAAGAGAACTCCTGTCTGGCACCTTCCCCGGTGGAGTTGTGCATGGGGTGTGTTTGGATCATTTTGTCACCAGCCGACTCCAAAATTCAGCGGTTCCCCATCTCAGCCCAGAAAGCAGGTAGTACAACTTTTGTGGTGTCTTTGAGGTGCCTACCAGAGCAATGTAAAAGCTATCAAGAGAACTCCTGTCTGGCACCTTCCCCGGTGGAGTTGTGCATGGGGTGTGTTTGGAACATTTTGTCACCAGCCGACTCCAAAATTCAGCTGTTCCCCATCTCAGCCCAGAAAGCAGGAAGAACAACTTTTGTAGTGTCTTTTTGATGCCTACCAAGGTAGTGTAAAATCTACCAACAGAACTCCTGTCTGGCACCTTCCCCGGTGGAGTTGTGCAGGGGGTGTGTTTGGAACATTTTGTCACCGGCCGAGTCCAAAATTCAGCGGTTCCCCATCTCAGCCCAGAAAGCAGGTAGAACATCTTTTGTGGTGTCTTTCAGATGCCTACCAAGGTAGTGTAAAAACTACTAAGAGAACTCCTGTCTGGCACCTTCCCCGGTGGAGTTGTGCATGGGGTGTGTTTGGAACATTTTGTCACCGGCCGAGTCCAAAATTCAGCGGTTCCCCATCTCAGCCCAGAAAGCAGATAGAACAAGTTTTGTGGTGTCTTTGAGGTGCCTACCAGAGCAATGTAAAAACTACCAGGAGAACTCCTGTCTGGCACCTTCCCCGGTGGAGTTGTGCATGGGGTGTGTTTGAAACATTTTGCCACCAGCCGACTCCAAAATTGAGCGGTTCCCCATCTCAGCCCAGAAAGCAGGTAGAACAACTTTTGTAGTGTCTTTTTGATGCCTACCAAGGTAGTGTAAAATCTACCAAGAGAACTCCTGTCTGGCACCTTCCCCGGTGGAGTTGTGCATGGGGTGTGTTTGGAACATTTTGTCACCAGCCGAGTCCAAAATTCAGCTCTTCCCCATCTCAGCCCAGAAATCAGGTAGAACAACTTTTGTAGTGTCTTTTTGATGCCTACCAAGGTAGTGTAAAATCTACCAACAGAACTCCTGTCTGGCACCTTCCCCGGTGGAGTTGTGCAGGGGGTGTGTTTGGAACATTTTGTCACCGGCCGAGTCCAAAATTCAGCGGTTCCCCATCTCAGCCCAGAAAGCAGGTAGAACATCTTTTGTGGTGTCTTTCAGATGCCTACCGGAGCAATGTAAAAACTACCAGGAGAACTCCTTTCTGGCACCTTCCCCGGTGGAGTTGTGCATGGGGTGTGTTTGGAACATTTTGTCACCAGCCGACTCCAAAATTCAGCGGTTCCCCATCTCAGCCCAGAAAGCAGGTAGAACAACTTTTGTAGTGTCTTTTTGATGCCTACCAAGGTAGTGTAAAATCTACCAACAGAACTCCTGTCTGGCACCTTCCCCGGTGGAGTTGTGCAGGGGGTGTGTTTGGAACATTTTGTCACCAGCCGACTCCAAATATCAGCTGTTCCCCATCTCAGCCCAGAAAGCAGGAAGAACAACTTTTGTGGTGCCTTTCAGCTGCCTACCAAGGTAGAGTAAAACCTACCAGGAGAACTCCTGTCTGGCACCTTCCCCGGTGGAGTTGTGCATGGGGTGTGTTTGGAACATTTTGTCACCGGCCGACTCCAAAATTCAGCGATTCCCCATCTCAGCCCAGAAAGCAGGTAGAACAACTTTTGTTGTGTCTTTCAGATGCCTACCAAGGTAGTGTAAAACCTACCAACAGAACTCCTGTCTGGCACCTTCCCCGGTGGAGTTGTGCAGGGGGTGTGTTTGGAACATTTTGTCACCGGCCGAGTCCAAAATTCAGCGGTTCCCCATCTCAGCCCAGAAAGCAGGTAGAACATCTTTTGTGGTGTCTTTCAGATGCCTACCAAGGTAGTGTAAAAACTACTAAGAGAACTCCTGTCTGGCACCTTCCCCGGTGGAGTTGTGCATGGGGTGTGTTTGGAACATTTTGTCACCGGCCGAGTCCAAAATTCAGCGATTCCCCATCTCAGCCCAGAAAGCAGATAGAACAAGTTTTGTGGTGTCTTTGAGGTGCCTACCAGAGCAATGTAAAAACTACCAGGAGAACTCCTGTCTGGCACCTTCCCCGGTGGAGTTGTGCATGGGGTGTGTTTGAAACATTTTGTCACCGGCCGAGTCCAAAATTGAGCGGTTCCCCATCTCAGCCCAGAAAGCAGGTAGAACAACTTTGTAGTGTCTTTTTGATGCCTACCAAGGTAGTGTAAAATCTACCAAGAGAACTCCTGTCTGGCACCTTCCCCGGTGGAGTTGTGCATGGGGTGTGTTTGGAACATTTTGTCACCAGCCGACTCCAAAATTCAGCTCTTCCCCATCTCAGCCCAGAAAGCAGGTAGAACAACTTTTGTGGTGTCTTTGAGGTGCCTACCAGAGCAATGTAAAATCTACCAAGAGAACTCCTGTCTGGCACCTTCCGTGGTGGAGTTGTGCATGGGGTGTGTTTGGAACATTTTGTCACCAGCCGACTCCAAAATTCAGCGGTTCCCCATCTCAGCCCAGAAAGCAGGTAGAACAACTTTTGTAGTGTCTTTTTGATGCCTACCAAGGTAGTGTAAAATCTACCAAGAGAACTCCTGTCTGGCACCTTCCCCGGTGGAGTTGTGCAGGGGGTGTGTTTGGAACATTTTGTCACCGGCCGAGTCCAAAATTCAGCGGTTCCCCATCTCAGCCCAGAAAGCAGGTAGAACATCTTTTGTGGTGTCTTTTAGATGCCTACCAAGGTAGTGTAAAAACTATCAAGAGAACTCCTGTCTGGCACCTTCCCCGGTGGAGTTGTGCATGGGGTGTGTTTGGAACATTTTGTCACCAGCCGACTCCAAAATTCAGCGGTTCCCCATCTCAGCCCAGAAAGCAGGTAGAACAACTTTTGTGGTGTCTTTCAGATGCCTACCGGAGCAATGTAAAAACTACCAGGGGAACTCCTTTCTGGCACCTTCCCCGGTGGAGTTGTGCATGGGGTGTGTTTGTAACATTTTGTCCACCGGCCGAGTCCAAAATTCAGTTGTTCCCCATCTCAGCCCAGAAAGCAGGTAGAACAACTTTTGTAGTGTCTTTTTGATGCCTACCAAGGTAGTGTAAAATCTACCAACAGAACTCCTGTCTGGCACCTTCCCCGGTGGAGTTGTGCAGGGGGTGTGTTTGGAACATTTTGTCACCGGCCGACTCCAAAATTCAGCGGTTCCCCATCTCAGCCCAGAAAGCAGGTAGAACAACTTTTGTAGTGTCTTTTAGATGCCTGCCAAGGTAGTGTAAAATCTACCAAGAGAACTCCTGTCTGGCACCTTCCGTGGTGGAGTTGTTCATGGGGTGTGTTTGGAACATTTTGTCACCGGCCGAGTCCAAAATTCAGCGGTTCCCCATCTCAGCCCAGAAAGCAGATAGAACAAGTTTTGTGGTGTCTTTGAGGTGCCTACCAGAGCAATGTAAAAACTACCAGGAGAACTCCTTTCTGGCACCTTCCCCGGTGGAGTTGTGCATGGGGTGTGTTTGGAACATTTTGTCACCGGCCGACTCCAAAATTCAGCGGTTCCCCATCTCAGCCCAGAAAGCAGGAAGAACAACTTTTGTGGTGCCTTTCAGCTGCCTACCAAGGTAGTGTAAAAACTACCAGGAGAACTCCTGTCTGGCACCTTCCCCGGTGGAGTTGTGCATGGGGTGTGTTTGGAACATTTTGTCACCAGCCGACTCCAAAATTCAGCGGTTCCCCATCTCAGCTCAGAAAGCAGGTAGAACATCTTTTGTGGTGTCTTTTAGATGCCTACCAAGGTAGTGTAAAAACTACTAAGAGAACTCCTGTCTGGCACCTTCCCCGGTGGAGTTGTGCAGGGGGTGTGTTTGGAACATTTTGTCACCAGCCGAGTCCAAAATTCAGCGTTTCCCCATCTCAGCCCAGAAAGCAGGTAGAACAACTTTTGTGGTGTCTTTCAGATGCCTACCGGAGCAATGTAAAAACTACCAGGAGAACTCCTGTCTGGCACCTTCCCCGGTGGAGTTGTGCATGGGGTGTGTTTGGAACATTTTGTCACCGGCCGACTCCAAAATTCAGCGATTCCCCATCTCAGCCCAGAAAGCAGGTAGAACAACTTTTGTTGTGTCTTTCAGATGCCTACCAAGGTAGTGTAAAACCTACCAACAGAACTCCTGTCTGGCACCTTCCCCGGTGGAGTTGTGCAGGGGGTGTGTTTGGAACATTTTGTCACCGGCCGAGTCCAAAATTCAGCGGTTCCCCATCTCAGCCCAGAAAGCAGGTAGAACAACTTTTGTGGTGTCTTTCAGATGCCTACCAAGGTAGTGTAAAAACTACTAAGAGAACTCCTGTCTGGCACCTTCCCCGGTGGAGTTGTGCATGGGGTGTCTGTGGAACATTTTGTCACCGGCCGAGTGCAAAATTCAGCTGTTCCCCATCTCAGCCCAGAAAGCAGATAGAACAAGTTTTGTGGTGTCTTTGAGGTGCCTACCAGAGCAATGTAAAAACTACCAGGAGAACTCCTGTCTGGCACCTTCCCCGGTGGAGTTGTGCAGGGGGTGTGTTTGGAACATTTTGTCACCGGCCGAGTCCAAAATTCAGCTCTTCCCCATCTCAGCCCAGAAAGCAGGAAGAACAACTTTTGTAGTGTCTTTTTGATGCCTACCAAGGTAGTGTAAAATCTACCAACAGAACTCCTGTCTGGCACCTTCCCCGGTGGAGTTGGGCATGGGGTGTGTTTGGAACATTTTGCCACAAGCCGACTCCAAAATTCAGCGGTTCCCCATCTCAGCCCAGAAAGCAGGAAGAACAACTTTTGTGGTGCCTTTCAGCTGCCTACCAAGGTAGTGTAAAATCTACCAACAGAACTCCTGTCTGGCACCTTCCGTGGTGGAGTTGTGCATGGGGTGTGTTTGGAACATTTTGTCACCGGCCGAGTCCAAAATTCAGCGGTTCCCCATCTCAGCCCAGAAAGCCGGTAGAACAACTTTTGTAGTGTCTTTTTGATGCCTACCAAGGTAGTGTAAAATCTACCAACAGAACTCCTGTCTGGCACCTTCCCCGGTGGAGTTGTGCAGGGGGTGTGTTTGGAACATTTTGTTACCGGCCGACTCCAAAATTCAGCGGTTCCCCATCTCAGCCCAGAAAGCAGGTAGAACATCTTTTGTGGTGTCTTTTAGATGCCTACCAAGGTAGTGTAAAAACTATCAAGAGAACTCCTGTCTGGCACCTTCCCCGGTGGAGTTGTGCATGGGGTGTGTTTGGATCATTTTGTCACCAGCCGACTCCAAAATTCAGCTGTTCCCCATCTCAGCCCAGAAAGCAGGTAGTACAACTTTTGTGGTGTCTTTGAGGTGCCTACCAGAGCAATGTAAAAGCTATCAAGAGAACTCCTGTCTGGCACCTTCCCCGGTGGAGTTGTGCATGGGGTGTGTTTGGAACATTTTGCCACCAGCCGACTCCAAAATTCAGCTGTTCCCCATCTCAGCCCAGAAAGCAGGTAGAACAACTTTTGTAGTGTCTTTTTGATGCCTACCAAGGTAGTGTAAAATCTACCAACAGAACTCCTGTCTGGCACCTTCCCCGGTGGAGTTGTGCAGGGGGTGTGTTTGGAACATTTTGTCACCGGCCGAGTCCAAAATTCAGCGGTTCCCCATCTCAGCCCAGAAAGCAGGTAGAACATCTTTTGTGGTGTCTTTTAGATGCCTACCAAGGTAGTGTAAAATCTACCAAGAGAACTCCTGTCTGGCACCTTCCGTGGTGGAGTTGTGCATGGGGTGTGTTTGGAACATTTTGTCACCGGCCGAGTCCAAAATTCAGCGGTTCCCCATCTCAGCCCAGAAAGCAGGTAGAACATCTTTTGTGGTGTCTTTCAGATGCCTACCAAGGTAGTGTAAAAACTACTAAGAGAACTCCTGTCTGGCACCTTCCCCGGTGGAGTTGTGCATGGGGTGTGTTTGGAACATTTTGTCACCGGCCGACTCCAAAATTCAGCTGTTCCCCATCTCAGCCCAGAAAGCAGGTAGAACAACTTTTGTAGTGTCTTTGAGGTGCCTACCAGAGCAATGTAAAAACTACCAGGAGAACTCCTGTCTGGCACCTTCCGTGGTGGAGTTGTGCATGGGGTGTGTTTGGAACATTTTGTCACCGGCCGAGTCCAAAATTCAGCGGTTCCCCATCTCAGCCCAGAAAGCAGGTAGAACAACTTTTGTAGTGTCTTTTTGATGCCTACCAAGGTAGTGTAAAATCTACCAAGAGAACTCCTGTCTGGCACCTTCCCCGGTGGAGTTGTGCATGGGGTGTGTTTGGAACATTTTGTCACCAGCCGAGTCCAAAATTCAGCTCTTCCCCATCTCAGCCCAGAAAGCAGGTAGAACAACTTTTGTGGTGTCTTTGAGGTGCCTACCAGAGCAATGTAAAATCTACCAAGAGAACTCCTGTCTGGCACCTTCCGTGGTGGAGTTGTGCATGGGGTGTGTTTGGAACATTTTGTCACCAGCCGAGTCCAAAATTCAGCGGTTCCCCATCTCAGCCCAGAAAGCAGGTAGAACAACTTTTGTAGTGTCTTTTTGATGCCTACCAAGGTAGTGTAAAATCTACCAACAGAACTCCTGTCTGGCACCTTCCGTGGTGGAGTTGTGCAGGGGGTGTGTTTGGAACATTTTGTCACCAGCCGACTCCAAAATTCAGCGGTTCCCCATCTCAGCCCAGAAAGCAGGTAGAACAACTTTTGTGGTGTCTTTCAGATGCCTACTGGAGCAATGTAAAAACTACCAGGAGAACTCCTTTCTGGCACCTTCCGTGGTGGAGTTGTGCATGGGGTGTGTTTGGAACATTTTGTCACCAGCCGACTCCAAAATTCAGCGGTTCCCCATCTCAGCCCAGAAAGCAGGTAGAACAACTTTTGTAGTGTCTTTTTGATGCCTACCAAGGTAGTGTAAAATCTACCAACAGAACTCCTGTCTGGCACCTTCCCCGGTGGAGTTGTACAGGGGGTGTGTTTGGAACATTTTGTCACCGGCCGACTCCAAAATTCAGCGGTTCCCCATCTCAGCCCAGAAAGCAGGTAGAACATCTTTTGTGGTGTCTTTTAGATGCCTACCAAGGTAGTGTAAAATCTACCAACAGAACTCCTGTCTGGCACCTTCCGTGGTGGAGTTGTGCATGGGGTGTGTTTGGAACATTTTGTCACCGGCCGAGTCCAAAATTCAGCGGTTCCCCATCTCAGCCCAGAAAGCAGATAGAACATCTTTTGTGGTGTCTTTCAGATGCCTACCAAGGTAGTGTAAAAACTACTAAGAGAACTCCTGTCTGGCACCTTCCCCGGTGGAGTTGTGCATGGGGTGTGTTTGGAACATTTTGTCACCAGCCGACTCCAAAATTCAGCGATTCCCCATCTCAGCCCAGAAAGCAGATAGAACAAGTTTTGTGGTGTCTTTGAGGTGCCTACCAGAGCAATGTAAAAACTACCAGGAGAACTCCTGTCTGGCACCTTCCCCGGTGGAGTTGTGCATGGGGTGTGTTTGAAACATTTTGCCACCAGCCGACTCCAAAATTGAGCGGTTCCCCATCTCAGCCCAGAAAGCAGGTAGAACAACTTTTGTAGTGTCTTTTTGATGCCTACCAAGGTAGTGTAAAATCTACCAAGAGAACTCCTGTCTGGCACCTTCCCCGGTGGAGTTGTGCATGGGGTGTGTTTGGAACATTTTGTCACCAGCCGAGTCCAAAATTCAGCTCTTCCCCATCTCAGCCCAGAAAGCAGGTAGAACAACTTTTGTGGTGTCTTTGAGGTGCCTACCAGAGCAATGTAAAATCTACCAAGAGAACTCCTGTCTGGCACCTTCCGTGGTCGAGTTGTGCATGGGGTGTGTTTGGAACATTTTGTCACCAGCCGAGTCCAAAATTCAGCGGTTCCCCATCTCAGCCCAGAAAGCAGGTAGAACAACTTTTGTAGTGTCTTTTTGATGCCTACCAAGGTAGTGTAAAATCTACCAACAGAACTCCTGTCTAGCACCTTCCCCGGTGGAGTTGTGCAGGGGGTGTGTTTGGAACATTTTGTCACCGGCCGAGTCCAAAATTCAGCTCTTCCCCATCTCAGCCCAGAAAGCAGGTAGAACAACTTTTGTGGTGTCTTTGAGGTGCCTACCAGAGCAATGTAAAATCTACCAAGAGAACTCCTGTCTGGCACCTTCCGTGGTGGAGTTGTGCATGGGGTGTGTTTGGAACATTTTGTCACCGGCCGAGTCCAAAATTCAGCGGTTCCCCATCTCAGCCCAGAAAGCAGGTAGAACATCTTTTGTGGTGTCTTTCAGATGCCTACCAAGGTAGTGTAAAAACTACTAAGAGAACTCCTGTCTGGCACCTTCCCCGGTGGAGTTGTGCATGGGGTGTGTTTGGAACATTTTGTCACCGGCCGACTCCAAAATTCAGCTGTTCCCCATCTCAGCCCAGAAAGCAGGTAGAACAACTTTTGTAGTGTCTTTGAGGTGCCTACCAGAGCAATGTAAAAACTACCAGGAGAACTCCTGTCTGGCACCTTCCGTGGTGGAGTTGTGCATGGGGTGTGTTTGGAACATTTTGTCACCGGCCGAGTCCAAAATTCAGCGGTTCCCCATCTCAGCCCAGAAAGCAGGTAGAACAACTTTTGTAGTGTCTTTTTGATGCCTACCAAGGTAGTGTAAAATCTACCAAGAGAACTCCTGTCTGGCACCTTCCCCGGTGGAGTTGTGCATGGGGTGTGTTTGGAACATTTTGTCACCAGCCGAGTCCAAAATTCAGCTCTTCCCCATCTCAGCCCAGAAAGCAGGTAGAACAACTTTTGTGGTGTCTTTGAGGTGCCTACCAGAGCAATGTAAAATCTACCAAGAGAACTCCTGTCTGGCACCTTCCGTGGTGGAGTTGTGCATGGGGTGTGTTTGGAACATTTTGTCACCAGCCGAGTCCAAAATTCAGCGGTTCCCCATCTCAGCCCAGAAAGCAGGTAGAACAACTTTTGTAGTGTCTTTTTGATGCCTACCAAGGTAGTGTAAAATCTACCAACAGAACTCCTGTCTGGCACCTTCCGTGGTGGAGTTGTGCAGGGGGTGTGTTTGGAACATTTTGTCACCAGCCGACTCCAAAATTCAGCGGTTCCCCATCTCAGCCCAGAAAGCAGGTAGAACAACTTTTGTGGTGTCTTTCAGATGCCTACTGGAGCAATGTAAAAACTACCAGGAGAACTCCTTTCTGGCACCTTCCGTGGTGGAGTTGTGCATGGGGTGTGTTTGGAACATTTTGTCACCAGCCGACTCCAAAATTCAGCGGTTCCCCATCTCAGCCCAGAAAGCAGGTAGAACAACTTTTGTAGTGTCTTTTTGATGCCTACCAAGGTAGTGTAAAATCTACCAACAGAACTCCTGTCTGGCACCTTCCCCGGTGGAGTTGTACAGGGGGTGTGTTTGGAACATTTTGTCACCGGCCGACTCCAAAATTCAGCGGTTCCCCATCTCAGCCCAGAAAGCAGGTAGAACATCTTTTGTGGTGTCTTTTAGATGCCTACCAAGGTAGTGTAAAATCTACCAACAGAACTCCTGTCTGGCACCTTCCGTGGTGGAGTTGTGCATGGGGTGTGTTTGGAACATTTTGTCACCGGCCGAGTCCAAAATTCAGCGGTTCCCCATCTCAGCCCAGAAAGCAGATAGAACATCTTTTGTGGTGTCTTTCAGATGCCTACCAAGGTAGTGTAAAAACTACTAAGAGAACTCCTGTCTGGCACCTTCCCCGGTGGAGTTGTGCATGGGGTGTGTTTGGAACATTTTGTCACCAGCCGACTCCAAAATTCAGCGATTCCCCATCTCAGCCCAGAAAGCAGATAGAACAAGTTTTGTGGTGTCTTTGAGGTGCCTACCAGAGCAATGTAAAAACTACCAGGAGAACTCCTGTCTGGCACCTTCCCCGGTGGAGTTGTGCATGGGGTGTGTTTGAAACATTTTGCCACCAGCCGACTCCAAAATTGAGCGGTTCCCCATCTCAGCCCAGAAAGCAGGTAGAACAACTTTTGTAGTGTCTTTTTGATGCCTACCAAGGTAGTGTAAAATCTACCAAGAGAACTCCTGTCTGGCACCTTCCCCGGTGGAGTTGTGCATGGGGTGTGTTTGGAACATTTTGTCACCAGCCGAGTCCAAAATTCAGCTCTTCCCCATCTCAGCCCAGAAAGCAGGTAGAACAACTTTTGTGGTGTCTTTGAGGTGCCTACCAGAGCAATGTAAAATCTACCAAGAGAACTCCTGTCTGGCACCTTCCGTGGTCGAGTTGTGCATGGGGTGTGTTTGGAACATTTTGTCACCAGCCGAGTCCAAAATTCAGCGGTTCCCCATCTCAGCCCAGAAAGCAGGTAGAACAACTTTTGTAGTGTCTTTTTGATGCCTACCAAGGTAGTGTAAAATCTACCAACAGAACTCCTGTCTAGCACCTTCCCCGGTGGAGTTGTGCAGGGGGTGTGTTTGGAACATTTTGTCACCGGCCGAGTCCAAAATTCAGCTCTTCCCCATCTCAGCCCAGAAAGCAGGTAGAACAACTTTTGTGGTGTCTTTGAGGTGCCTACCAGAGCAATGTAAAATCTACCAAGAGAACTCCTGTCTGGCACCTTCCGTGGTGGAGTTGTGCATGGGGTGTGTTTGGAACATTTTGTCACCAGCCGAGTCCAAAATTCAGCGGTTCCCCATCTCAGCCCAGAAAGCAGGTAGAACAACTTTTGTAGTGTCTTTTTGATGCCTACCAAGGTAGTGTAAAATCTACCAAGAGAACTCCTGTCTGGCACCTTCCCCGGTGGAGTTGTGCAGGGGGTGTGTTTGGAACATTTTGTCACCGGCCGAGTCCAAAATTCAGCAGTTCCCCATCTCAGCCCAGAAAGCAGGTAGAACATCTTTTGTGGTGTCTTTGAGGTGCCTACCAGAGCAATGTAAAAACTACCAGGAGAACTCCTGTCTGGCACCTTCCCCGGTGGAGTTGTGCATGGGGTGTGTTTGGAACATTTTGCCACCAGCCGACTCCAAAATTCAGCTGTTCCCCATCTCAGCCCAGAAAGCAGGAAGAACAACTTTTGTAGTGTCTTTTTGATGCCTACCAAGGTAGTGTAAAATCTACCAACAGAACTCCTGTCTAGCACCGTCCCCGGTGGAGTTGTGCAGGGGGTGTGTTTGGAACATTTTGTCACCGGCCGACTCCAAAATTCAGCGGTTCCCCATCTCAGCCCAGAAAGCAGGTAGAACAACTTTTGTGGTGTCTTTCAGATGCCTACCGGAGCAATGTAAAAACTACCAGGAGAACTCCTTTCTGGCACCTTCCCCGGTGGAGTTGTGCAGGGGGTGTGTTTGGAACATTTTGTCACCAGCCGAGTGCAAAATTCATCTGTTCCCCACCTCAGCCCAGAAAGCAGGTAGAACAACTTTTGTAGTGTCTTTTTGATGCCTACCAAGGTAGTGTAAAATCTACCAAGAGAACTCCTGTCTGGCACCTTCCCCGGTGGAGTTGTGCAGGGGGTGTGTTTGGAACATTTTGTCACCGGCCGAGTCCAAAATTCAGCGGTTCCCCATCTCAGCCCAGAAAGCAGGTAGAACAACTTTTGTGGTGTCTTTGAGGTGCCTACCAGAGCAATGTAAAATCTACCAGGAGAACTCCTGTCTGGCACCTTCCCCGGTGGAGTTGTGCATGGGGTGTGTTTGGAACATTTTGTCACCAGCCGAGTCCAAAATTCAGCGGTTCCCCATCTCAGCCCAGAAAGCAGGTAGAACAACTTTTGTAGTGTCTTTTTGATGCCTACCAAGGTAGTGTAAAATCTACCAACAGAACTCCTGTCTGGCACCTTCCGTGGTGGAGTTGTGCAGGGGGTGTGTTTGGAACATTTTGTCACCAGCCGACTCCAAAATTCAGCGGTTCCCCATCTCAGCCCAGAAAGCAGGTAGAACAACTTTTGTGGTGTCTTTCAGATGCCTACTGGAGCAATGTAAAAACTACCAGGAGAACTCCTTTCTGGCACCTTCCCCGGTGGAGTTGTGCATGGGGTGTGTTTGGAACATTTTGTCACCAGCCGACTCCAAAATTCAGCGGTTCCCCATCTCAGCCCAGAAAGCAGGTAGAACAACTTTTGTAGTGTCTTTTTGATGCCTACCAAGGTAGTGTAAAATCTATCAACAGAACTCCTGTCTGGCACCTTCCCCGGTGGAGTTGTGCATGGGGTGTGTTTGGAACATTTTGTCACCAGCCGAGTCCAAAATTCAGCGGTTCCCCATCTCAGCCCAGAAAGCAGGTAGAACATCTTTTGTGGTGTCTTTTAGATGCCTACCAAGGTAGTGTAAAATCTACCAACAGAACTCCTGTCTGGCACCTTCCGTGGTGGAGTTGTGCATGGGGTGTGTTTGGAACATTTTGTCACCGGCCGAGTCCAAAATTCAGCGGTTCCCCATCTCAGCCCAGAAAGCAGGTAGAACAACTTTTGTGGTGTCTTTCAGATGCCTACCAAGGTAGTGTAAAAACTACTAAGAGAACTCCTGTCTGGCACCTTCCCCGGTGGAGTTGTGCAGGGGGTGTGTTTGGAACATTTTGTCACCGGCCGAGTCCAAAATTCAGCGATTCCCCATCTCAGCCCAGAAAGCAGATAGAACAAGTTTTGTGGTGTCTTTGAGGTGCCTACCAGAGCAATGTAAAAACTACCAGGAGAACTCCTGTCTGGCACCTTCCCCGGTGGAGTTGTGCATGGGGTGTGTTTGAAACATTTTGCCACCAGCCGACTCCAAAATTGAGCGGTTCCCCATCTCAGCCCAGAAAGCAGGTAGAACAACTTTTGTAGTGTCTTTTTGATGCCTACCAAGGTAGTGTAAAATCTACCAAGAGAACTCCTGTCTGGCACCTTCCCCGGTGGAGTTGTGCATGGGGTGTGTTTGGAACATTTTGTCACCAGCCGAGTCCAAAATTCAGCTCTTCCCCATCTCAGCCCAGAAAGCAGGTAGAACAACTTTTGTGGTGTCTTTGAGGTGCCTACCAGAGCAATGTAAAATCTACCAAGAGAACTCCTGTCTGGCACCTTCCGTGGTCGAGTTGTGCATGGGGTGTGTTTGGAACATTTTGTCACCAGCCGAGTCCAAAATTCAGCGGTTCCCCATCTCAGCCCAGAAAGCAGGTAGAACAACTTTTGTAGTGTCTTTTTGATGCCTACCAAGGTAGTGTAAAATCTACCAACAGAACTCCTGTCTAGCACCTTCCCCGGTGGAGTTGTGCAGGGGGTGTGTTTGGAACATTTTGTCACCGGCCGAGTCCAAAATTCAGCTCTTCCCCATCTCAGCCCAGAAAGCAGGTAGAACAACTTTTGTGGTGTCTTTGAGGTGCCTACCAGAGCAATGTAAAATCTACCAAGAGAACTCCTGTCTGGCACCTTCCGTGGTGGAGTTGTGCATGGGGTGTGTTTGGAACATTTTGTCACCAGCCGAGTCCAAAATTCAGCGGTTCCCCATCTCAGCCCAGAAAGCAGGTAGAACAACTTTTGTAGTGTCTTTTTGATGCCTACCAAGGTAGTGTAAAATCTACCAAGAGAACTCCTGTCTGGCACCTTCCCCGGTGGAGTTGTGCAGGGGGTGTGTTTGGAACATTTTGTCACCGGCCGAGTCCAAAATTCAGCAGTTCCCCATCTCAGCCCAGAAAGCAGGTAGAACATCTTTTGTGGTGTCTTTGAGGTGCCTACCAGAGCAATGTAAAAACTACCAGGAGAACTCCTGTCTGGCACCTTCCCCGGTGGAGTTGTGCATGGGGTGTGTTTGGAACATTTTGCCACCAGCCGACTCCAAAATTCAGCTGTTCCCCATCTCAGCCCAGAAAGCAGGAAGAACAACTTTTGTAGTGTCTTTTTGATGCCTACCAAGGTAGTGTAAAATCTACCAACAGAACTCCTGTCTAGCACCGTCCCCGGTGGAGTTGTGCAGGGGGTGTGTTTGGAACATTTTGTCACCGGCCGACTCCAAAATTCAGCGGTTCCCCATCTCAGCCCAGAAAGCAGGTAGAACAACTTTTGTGGTGTCTTTCAGATGCCTACCGGAGCAATGTAAAAACTACCAGGAGAACTCCTTTCTGGCACCTTCCCCGGTGGAGTTGTGCAGGGGGTGTGTTTGGAACATTTTGTCACCAGCCGAGTGCAAAATTCATCTGTTCCCCACCTCAGCCCAGAAAGCAGGTAGAACAACTTTTGTAGTGTCTTTTTGATGCCTACCAAGGTAGTGTAAAATCTACCAAGAGAACTCCTGTCTGGCACCTTCCCCGGTGGAGTTGTGCAGGGGGTGTGTTTGGAACATTTTGTCACCGGCCGAGTCCAAAATTCAGCGGTTCCCCATCTCAGCCCAGAAAGCAGGTAGAACAACTTTTGTGGTGTCTTTGAGGTGCCTACCAGAGCAATGTAAAATCTACCAGGAGAACTCCTGTCTGGCACCTTCCCCGGTGGAGTTGTGCATGGGGTGTGTTTGGAACATTTTGTCACCAGCCGAGTCCAAAATTCAGCGGTTCCCCATCTCAGCCCAGAAAGCAGGTAGAACAACTTTTGTAGTGTCTTTTTGATGCCTACCAAGGTAGTGTAAAATCTACCAACAGAACTCCTGTCTGGCACCTTCCGTGGTGGAGTTGTGCAGGGGGTGTGTTTGGAACATTTTGTCACCAGCCGACTCCAAAATTCAGCGGTTCCCCATCTCAGCCCAGAAAGCAGGTAGAACAACTTTTGTGGTGTCTTTCAGATGCCTACTGGAGCAATGTAAAAACTACCAGGAGAACTCCTTTCTGGCACCTTCCCCGGTGGAGTTGTGCATGGGGTGTGTTTGGAACATTTTGTCACCAGCCGACTCCAAAATTCAGCGGTTCCCCATCTCAGCCCAGAAAGCAGGTAGAACAACTTTTGTAGTGTCTTTTTGATGCCTACCAAGGTAGTGTAAAATCTATCAACAGAACTCCTGTCTGGCACCTTCCCCGGTGGAGTTGTGCATGGGGTGTGTTTGGAACATTTTGTCACCAGCCGAGTCCAAAATTCAGCGGTTCCCCATCTCAGCCCAGAAAGCAGGTAGAACATCTTTTGTGGTGTCTTTTAGATGCCTACCAAGGTAGTGTAAAATCTACCAACAGAACTCCTGTCTGGCACCTTCCGTGGTGGAGTTGTGCATGGGGTGTGTTTGGAACATTTTGTCACCGGCCGAGTCCAAAATTCAGCGGTTCCCCATCTCAGCCCAGAAAGCAGATAGAACATCTTTTGTGGTGTCTTTCAGATGCCTACCAAGGTAGTGTAAAAACTACTAAGAGAACTCCTGTCTGGCACCTTCCCCGGTGGAGTTGTGCAGGGGGTGTGTTTGGAACATTTTGTCACCGGCCGAGTCCAAAATTCAGCGATTCCCCATCTCAGCCCAGAAAGCAGATAGAACAACTTTTGTGGTGTCTTTGAGGTGCCTACCAGAGCAATGTAAAAACTACCAGGAGAACTCCTGTCTGGCACCTTCCCCGGTGGAGTTGTGCATGGGGTGTGTTTGAAACATTTTGCCACCAGCCGACTCCAAAATTGAGCGGTTCCCCATCTCAGCCCAGAAAGCAGGTAGAACAACTTTTGTAGTGTCTTTTTGATGCCTACCAAGGTAGTGTAAAATCTACCAAGAGAACTCCTGTCTGGCACCTTCCCCGGTGGAGTTGTGCATGGGGTGTGTTTGGAACATTTTGTCACCAGCCGAGTCCAAAATTCAGCTCTTCCCCATCTCAGCCCAGAAAGCAGGTAGAACAACTTTTGTGGTGTCTTTGAGGTGCCTACCAGAGCAATGTAAAATCTACCAGGAGAACTCCTTTCTGGCACCTTCCCCGGTGGAGTTGTGCAGGGGGTGTGTTTGGAACATTTTGTCACCAGCCGAGTCCAAAATTCAGCGGTTCCCCATCTCAGCCCAGAAAGCAGGTAGAACAACTTTTGTAGTGTCTTTTTGATGCCTACCAAGGTAGTGTAAAATCTACCAAGAGAACTCCTGTCTGGCACCTTCCCCGGTGGAGTTGTGCAGGGGGTGTGTTTGGAACATTTTGTCACCGGCCGACTCCAAAATTCAGCGGTTCCCCATCTCAGCCCAGAAAGCAGGTAGAACAACTTTTGTGGTGTCTTTCAGATGCCTACCGGAGCAATGTAAAAACTACCAGGAGAACTCCTTTCTGGCACCTTCCCCGGTGGAGTTGTGCAGGGGGTGTGTTTGGAACATTTAGTCACCAGCCGAGTGCAAAATTCATCTGTTCCCCACCTCAGCCCAGAAAGCAGGTAGAACAACTTTTGTAGTGTCTTTTTGATGCCTACCAAGGTAGTGTAAAATCTACCAAGAGAACTTCTGTCTGGCACCTTCCCCGGTGGAGTTGTGCAGGGGGTGTGTTTGGAACATTTTGTCAGCAGCCGACTCCAAAATTCAGCGGTTCCCCATCTCAGCCCAGAAAGCAGATAGAACAAGTTTTGTGGTGTCTTTGAGGTGCCTACCAGAGCAATGTAAAAACTACCAGGAGAACTCCTGTCTGGCACCTTCCCCGGTGGAGTTGTGCATGGGGTGTGTTTGGAACATTTTGTCACCAGCCGAGTGCAAAATTCATCTGTTCCCCACCTCAGCCCAGAAAGCAGGTAGTACAACTTTTGTGGTGTCTTTCAGATGCCTACAGGAGCAATGTAAAAACTACCAGGAGAACTCCTTTCTGGCACCTTCCCCGGTGGAGTTGTGCAGGGGGTGTGTTTGTAACATTTTGCCACAAGCCGAGTCCAAAATTCAGCGGTTCCCCATCTCAGCCCAGAAAGCAGGTAGAACAACTTTTGTGGTGCCTTTCAGCTGCCTACCAAGGTAGTGTAAAATCTACCAACAGAACTCCTGTCTGGCACCTTCCCCGGTGGAGTTGTGCAGGGGGTGTGTTTGGAACATTTTGTCACCAGCCGACTCCAAATATCAGCTGTTCCCCATCTCAGCCCAGAAAGCAGGAAGAACAACTTTTGTGGTGCCTTTCAGCTGCCTACCAAGGTAGTGTAAAATCTACCAACAGAACTCCTGTCTGGCACCTTCCCCGGTGGAGTTGTGCATGGGGTGTGTTTGGAACATTTTGTCACCAGCCGAGTCCAAAATTCAGCTGTTCCCCATCTCAGCCCAGAAAGCAGGTAGAACAACTTTTGTGGTGTCTTTGAGGTGCCTACCAGAGCAATGTAAAAGCTATCAAGAGAACTCCTGTCTGGTACCTTCCCCGGTGGAGTTGTGCATGGGGTGTGTTTGGAACATTTTGTCACCGGCCGACTCCAAAATTCAGTGGTTCCCATTCTCAGCCCAGAAAGCAGGTAGAACATCTTTTGTGGTGTCTTTTAGATGCCTACCAAGGTAGTGTAAAATCTACCAAGAGAACTCCTGTCTGGCACCTTCCGTGGTGGAGTTGTGCATGGGGTGTGTTTGGAACATTTTGTCACCGGCCGAGTCCAAAATTCAGTGGTTCCCCATCTCAGCCCAGAAAGCAGGTAGAACAACTTTTGTGGTGTCTTTCAGATGCCTACCAAGGTAGTGTAAAAACTACTAAGAGAACTCCTGTCTGGCACCTTCCCCGGTGGAGTTGTGTATGGGGTGTGTTTGGAACATTTTGCCACCAGCCGACTCCAAAATTCAGCTGTCCCCATCTCAGCCCAGAAAGCAGGAAGAACAACTTTTGTAGTGTCTTTTTGATGCCTACCAAGGTAGTGTAAAATCTACCAGGAGAACTCCTGTCTAGCACCTTCCCCGGTGGAGTTGTGCATGGGGTGTGTTTGGAACATTTTGTCACCGGCCGACTCCAAAATTCAGCGGTTCCCCATCTCAGCCCAGAAAGCAGGTAGAACAACTTTTGTAGTGTCTTTCAGATGCCTACCGGAGCAATGTAAAAACTACCAGGAGAACTCCTTTCTGGCACCTTCCCCGGTGGAGTTGTGCAGGGGGTGTGTTTGGAACATTTTGTCACCAGCCGAGTGCAAAATTCATCTGTTCCCCACCTCAGCCCAGAAAGCAGGTAGAACAACTTTTGTAGTGTCTTTTAGATGCCTACCAAGGTAGTGTAAAATCTACCAACAGAACTCCTGTCTGGCACCTTCCCCGGTGGAGTTGTGCAGGGGGTGTGTTTGGAACATTTTGTCACCGGCCGACTCCAAAATTCAGCTGTTCCCCATCTCAGCCCAGAAAGCAGGTAGAACAACTTTTGTGGTGTCTTTCAGATGCCTACCGGAGCAATGTAAAAACTACCAGGAGAACTCCTTTCTGGCACCTTCCTTGGTGGAGTTGTGCAGGGGGTGTGTTTGGAACATTTTGTCACCGGCCGAGTCCAAAATTCATCTGTTCCCCATCTCAGCCCAGAAAGCAGGTAGAACAACTTTTGTAGTGTCTTTTTGATGCCTACCAAGGTAGTGTAAAATCTACCAACAGAACTCCTGTCTGGCACCTTCCCCGGTGGAGTTGTGCAGGGGGTGTGTTTGGAACATTTTGTCACCGGCCGACTCCAAAATTCAGCTGTTCCCCATCTCAGCCCAGAAAGCAGGTAGAACATCTTTTGTGGTGTCTTTCAGATGCCTACCGGAGCAATGTAAAAACTACCAGGAGAACTCCTTTCTGGCACCTTCCCCGGTGGAGTTGTGCAGGGGGTGTGTTTGTAACATTTTGCCACCAGCCGAGTCCAAAATTCAGCGGTTCCCCATCTCAGCCCAGAAAGCAGGAAGAACAACTTTTGTGGTGCCTTTCAGCTGCCTACCAAGGTAGTGTAAAATCTACCAACAGAACTCCTGTCTGGCACCTTCCCCGGTGGAGTTGTGCAGGGGGTGTGTTTGGAACATTTTGTCACCAGCTGACTCCAAAATTCAGCGGTTCCCCATCTCAGCCCAGAAAGCAGGAAGAACAACTTTTGTGGTGCCTTTCAGCTGCCTACCAAGGTAGTGTAAAATCTACCAACAGAACTCCTGTCTGGCACCTTCCCCGGTGGAGTTGTGCAGGGGGTGTGTTTGGAACATTTTGTCACCAGCCGACTCCAAAATTCAGCGGTTCCCCATCTCAGCCCAGAAAGCAGGTAGAACAACTTTTGTGGTGTCTTTCAGATGCCTACCGGAGCAATGTAAAAACTACCAGGAGAACTCCTTTCTGGCACCTTCCGTGGTGGAGTTGTGCATGGGGTGTGTTTGGAACATTTTGTCACCGGCCGAGTCCAAAATTCAGCGGTTCCCCATCTCAGCCCAGAAAGCAGGTAGAACATCTTTTGTGGTGTCTTTTAGATGCCTACCAAGGTAGTGTAAAATCTACCAAGAGAACTCCTGTCTGGCACCTTCCCCGGTGGAGTTGTGCATGGGGTGTGTTTGGAACATTTTGTCACCGGCCGAGTCCAAAATTCAGCGGTTCCCCATCTCAGCCCAGAAAGCAGGTAGAACAACTTTTGTGGTGTCTTTCAGATGCCTACCAAGGTAGTGTAAAAACTACTAAGAGAACTCCTGTCTGGCACCTTCCCCGGTGGAGTTGTGCAGGGGGTGTGTTTGGAACATTTTGTCACCGGCCGAGTCCAAAATTCAGCGATTCCCCATCTCAGCCCAGAAAGCAGATAGAACAAGTTTTGTGGTGTCTTTGAGGTGCCTACCAGAGCAATGTAAAAACTACCAGGAGAACTCCTGTCTGGCACCTTCCCCGGTGGAGTTGTGCATGGGGTGTGTTTGGAACATTTTGTCACCAGCCGAGTGCAAAATTCATCTGTTCCCCATCTCAGCCCAGAAAGCAGGTAGAACAACTTTTGTAGTGTCTTTTTGATGCCTACCAAGGTAGTGTAAAATCTACCAACAGAACTCCTGTCTGGCACCTTCCCCGGTGGAGTTGTGCAGGGGGTGTGTTTGGAACATTTTGTCACCGGCCGACTCCAAAATTCAGCGGTTCCCCATCTCAGCCCAGAAAGCAGGTAGAACATCTTTTGTGGTGTCTTTGAGGTGCCTACCAGAGCAATGTAAAAACTACCAGGAGAACTCCTGTCTGGCACCTTCCCCGGTGGAGTTGTGCAGGGGGTGTGTTTGGAACATTTTGCCACCAGCCGACTCCAAAATTCAGCTGTTCCCCATCTCAGCCCAGAAAGCAGGAAGAACAACTTTTGTAGTGTCTTTTTGATGCCTACCAAGGTAGTGTAAAATCTACCAACAGAACTCCTGTCTAGCACCGTCCCCGGTGGAGTTGTGCAGGGGGTGTGTTTGGAACATTTTGTCACCGGCCGACTCCAAAATTCAGCGGTTCCCCATCTCAGCCCAGAAAGCAGGTAGAACAACTTTTGTGGTGTCTTTCAGATGCCTACCGGAGCAATGTAAAAACTACCAGGAGAACTCCTTTCTGGCACCTTCCCCGGTGGAGTTGTGCATGGGGTGTGTTTGGAACATTTTGTCACCAGCCGAGTGCAAAATTCATCTGTTCCCCACCTCAGCCCAGAAAGCAGGTAGAACAACTTTTGTAGTGTCTTTTTGATGCCTACCAAGGTAGTGTAAAATCTACCAAGAGAACTCCTGTCTGGCACCTTCCCCGGTGGAGTTGTGCATGGGGTGTGTTTGGAACATTTTGCCACCAGCCGACTCCAAAATTCAGCTGTTCCCCATCTCAGCCCAGAAAGCAGGTAGAACATCTTTTGGGGTGTCTTTTAGATGCCTACCAAGGTAGTGTAAAAACTATCAAGAGAACTCCTGTCTGGCACCTTCCCCGGTGGAGTTGTGCATGGGGTGTGTTTGGATCATTTTGTCACCAGCCGACTCCAAAATTCAGCTGTTCCCCATCTCAGCCCAGAAAGCAGGTAGTACAACTTTTGTGGTGTCTTTGAGGTGCCTACCAGAGCAATGTAAAAGCTATCAAGAGAACTCCTGTCTGGCACCTTCCCCGGTGGAGTTGTGCATGGGGTGTGTTTGGAACATTTTGCCACCAGCCGACTCCAAAATTCAGCTGTTCCCCATCTCAGCCCAGAAAGCAGATAGAACAACTTTTGTAGTGTCTTTTTGATGCCTACCAAGGTAGTGTAAAATCTACCAACAGAACTCCTGTCTGGCACCTTCCCCGGTGGAGTTGTGCAGGGGCTGTGTTTGGAACATTTTGTCACCGGCCGAGTCCAAAATTCAGCGGTTCCCCATCTCAGCCCAGAAAGCAGGTAGAACAACTTTTGTGGTGTCTTTCAGATGCCTACCAAGGTAGTGTAAAAACTACTAAGAGAACTCCTGTCTGGCACCTTCCCCGGTGGAGTTGTGCAGGGGGTGTGTTTGGAACATTTTGTCACCGGCCGAGTCCAAAATTCAGCGATTCCCCATCTCAGCCCAGAAAGCAGATAGAACAAGTTTTGTGGTGTCTTTGAGGTGCCTACCAGAGCAATGTAAAAACTACAAGGAGAACTCCTGTCTGGCACCTTCCCCGGTGGAGTTGTGCATGGGGTGTGTTTGGAACATTTTGTCACCAGCCGAGTGCAAAATTCATCTGTTCCCCACCTCAGCCCAGAAAGCAGGTAGAACAACTTTTGTAGTGTCTTTTTGATGCCTACCAAGGTAGTGTAAAATCTACCAACAGAACTCCTGTCTGGCACCTTCCCCGGTGGAGTTGTGCAGGGGGTGTGTTTGGAACATTTTGTCACCGGCCGACTCCAAAATTCAGCGGTTCCCCATCTCAGCCCAGAAAGCAGGTAGAACATCTTTTGTGGTGTCTTTGAGGTGCCTACCAGAGCAATGTAAAAACTACCAGGAGAACTCCTGTCTGGCACCTTCCCCGGTGGAGTTGTGCAGGGGGTGTGTTTGGAACATTTTGCCACCAGCCGACTCCAAAATTCAGCTGTTCCCCATCTCAGCCCAGAAAGCAGGAAGAACAACTTTTGTAGTGTCTTTTTGATGCCTACCAAGGTAGTGTAAAATCTACCAACAGAACTCCTGTCTAGCACCGTCCCCGGTGGAGTTGTGCAGGGGGTGTGTTTGGAACATTTTGTCACCGGCCGACTCCAAAATTCAGCGGTTCCCCATCTCAGCCCAGAAAGCAGGTAGAACAACTTTTGTGGTGTCTTTCAGATGCCTACCGGAGCAATGTAAAAACTACCAGGAGAACTCCTTTCTGGCACCTTCCCCGGTGGAGTTGTGCATGGGGTGTGTTTGGAACATTTTGTCACCAGCCGAGTGCAAAATTCATCTGTTCCCCACCTCAGCCCAGAAAGCAGGTAGAACAACTTTTGGGGTGTCTTTTAGATGCCTACCAAGGTAGTGTAAAAACTATCAAGAGAACTCCTGTCTGGCACCTTCCCCGGTGGAGTTGTGCATGGGGTGTGTTTGGATCATTTTGTCACCAGCCGACTCCAAAATTCAGCTGTTCCCCATCTCAGCCCAGAAAGCAGGTAGAACATCTTTTGGGGTGTCTTTTAGATGCCTACCAAGGTAGTGTAAAAACTATCAAGAGAACTCCTGTCTGGCACCTTCCCCGGTGGAGTTGTGCATGGGGTGTGTTTGGATCATTTTGTCACCAGCCGACTCCAAAATTCAGCTGTTCCCCATCTCAGCCCAGAAAGCAGGTAGTACAACTTTTGTGGTGTCTTTGAGGTGCCTACCAGAGCAATGTAAAAGCTATCAAGAGAACTCCTGTCTGGCACCTTCCCCGGTGGAGTTGTGCATGGGGTGTGTTTGGAACATTTTGCCACCAGCCGACTCCAAAATTCAGCTGTTCCCCATCTCAGCCCAGAAAGCAGATAGAACAACTTTTGTAGTGTCTTTTTGATGCCTACCAAGGTAGTGTAAAATCTACCAACAGAACTCCTGTCTGGCACCTTCCCCGGTGGAGTTGTGCAGGGGCTGTGTTTGGAACATTTTGTCACCGGCCGAGTCCAAAATTCAGCGGTTCCCCATCTCAGCCCAGAAAGCAGGTAGAACATCTTTTGTGGTGTCTTTTAGATGCCTACCAAGGTAGTGTAAAATCTACCAAGAGAACTCCTGTCTGGCACCTTCCCCGGTGGAGTTGTGCATGGGGTGTGTTTGGAACATTTTGTCACCGGCCGAGTCCAAAATTCAGCGGTTCCCCATCTCAGCCCAGAAAGCAGGTAGAACATCTTTTGTGGTGTCTTTCAGATGCCTACCAAGGTAGTGTAAAAACTACTAAGAGAACTCCTGTCTGGCACCTTCCCCGGTGGAGTTGTGCATGGGGTGTGTTTGGAACATTTTGTCACCGGCCGACTCCAAAATTCAGCGATTCCCCATCTCAGCCCAGAAAGCAGATAGAACAAGTTTTGTGGTGTCTTTGAGGTGCCTACCAGAGCAATGTAAAAACTACCAGGAGAACTCCTGTCTGGCACCTTCCCCGGTGGAGTTGTGCATGGGGTGTGTTTGGAACATTTTGTCACCAGCCGAGTCCAAAATTCAGCGGTTCCCCATCTCAGCCCAGAAAGCAGGTAGAACAACTTTTGTAGTGTCTTTTTGATGCCTACCAAGGTAGTGTAAAATCTACCAACAGAACTCCTGTCTGGCACCTTCCGTGGTGGAGTTGTGCAGGGGGTGTGTTTGGAACATTTTGTCACCAGCCGACTCCAAAATTCAGCGGTTCCCCATCTCAGCCCAGAAAGCAGGTAGAACAACTTTTGTGGTGTCTTTCAGATGCCTACTGGAGCAATGTAAAAACTACCAAGAGAACTCCTTTCTGGCACCTTCCCCGGTGGAGTTGTGCATGGGGTGTGTTTGGAACATTTTGTCACCAGCCGACTCCAAAATTCAGCGGTTCCCCATCTCAGCCCAGAAAGCAGGTAGAACAACTTTTGTAGTGTCTTTTTGATGCCTACCAAGGTAGTGTAAAATCTACCAACAGAACTCCTGTCTGGCACCTTCCCCGGTGGAGTTGTACAGGGGGTGTGTTTGGAACATTTTGTCACCGGCCGACTCCAAAATTCAGCGGTTCCCCATCTCAGCCCAGAAAGCAGGTAGAACATCTTTTGTGGTGTCTTTTAGATGCCTACCAAGGTAGTGTAAAATCTACCAACAGAACTCCTGTCTGGCACCTTCCGTGGTGGAGTTGTGCATGGGGTGTGTTTGGAACATTTTGTCACCGGCCGAGTCCAAAATTCAGCGGTTCCCCATCTCAGCCCAGAAAGCAGATAGAACATCTTTTGTGGTGTCTTTCAGATGCCTACCAAGGTAGTGTAAAAACTACTAAGAGAACTCCTGTCTGGCACCTTCCGTGGTGGAGTTGTGCATGGGGTGTGTTTGGAACATTTTGTCACCAGCCGACTCCAAAATTCAGCGATTCCCCATCTCAGCCCAGAAAGCAGATAGAACAAGTTTTGTGGTGTCTTTGAGGTGCCTACCAGAGCAATGTAAAAACTACCAGGAGAACTCCTGTCTGGCACCTTCCCCGGTGGAGTTGTGCAGGGGGTGTGTTTGGAACATTTTGTCACCGGCCGACTCCAAAATTCAGCGGTTCCCCATCTCAGCCCAGAAAGCAGGTACAACAACTTTTGTGGTGTCTTTGAGGTGCCTACCAGAGCAATGTAAAATCTACCAAGAGAACTCCTGTCTGGCACCTTCCGTGGTGGAGTTGTGCATGGGGTGTGTTTGGAACATTTTGTCACCAGCCGAGTCCAAAATTCAGCGGTTCCCCATCTCAGCCCAGAAAGCAGGTAGAACAACTTTTGTAGTGTCTTTTTGATGCCTACCAAGGTAGTGTAAAATCTACCAAGAGAACTCCTGTCTGGCACCTTCCCCGGTGGAGTTGTGCAGGGGGTGTGTTTGGAACATTTTGTCACCGGCCGAGTCCAAAATTCAGCGGTTCCCCATCTCAGCCCAGAAAGCAGGTAGAACATCTTTTGTGGTGTCTTTGAGGTGCCTACCAGAGCAATGTAAAAACTACCAGGAGAACTCCTGTCTGGCACCTTCCCCGGTGGAGTTGTGCATGGGGTGTGTTTGGAACATTTTGCCACCAGCCGACTCCAAAATTCAGCTGTTCCCCATCTCAGCCCAGAAAGCAGGAAGAACAACTTTTGTAGTGTCTTTTTGATGCCTACCAAGGAAGTGTAAAATCTACCAACAGAACTCCTGTCTAGCACCGTCCCCGGTGGAGTTGTGCAGGGGGTGTGTTTGGAACATTTTGTCACCGGCCGACTCCAAAATTCAGCGGTTCCCCATCTCAGCCCAGAAAGCAGGTAGAACAACTTTTGTGGTGTCTTTCAGATGCCTACCGGAGCAATGTAAAAACTACCAGGAGAACTCCTTTCTGGCACCTTCCCCGGTGGAGTTGTGCATGGGGTGTGTTTGGAACATTTTGCCACCAGCCGAGTGCAAAATTCATCTGTTCCCCACCTCAGCCCAGAAAGCAGGTAGAACAACTTTTGTAGTGTCTTTTTGATGCCTACCAAGGTAGTGTAAAATCTACCAACAGAACTCCTGTCTGGCACCTTCCCCGGTGGAGTTGTGCAGGGGGTGTGTTTGGAACATTTTGTCACCGGCCGAGTCCAAAATTCAGCTCTTCCCCATCTCAGCCCAGAAAGCAGGTAGAACAACTTTTGTGGTGTCTTTGAGGTGCCTACCAGAGCAATGTAAAATCTACCAAGAGAACTCCTGTCTGGCACCTTCCGTGGTGGAGTTGTGCATGGGGTGTGTTTGGAACATTTTGTCACCAGCCGAGTCCAAAATTCAGCGGTTCCCCATCTCAGCCCAGAAAGCAGGTAGAACAACTTTTGTAGTGTCTTTTTGATGCCTACCAAGGTAGTGTAAAATCTACCAAGAGAACTCCTGTCTGGCACCTTCCCCGGTGGAGTTGTGCAGGGGGTGTGTTTGGAACATTTTGTCACCGGCCGAGTCCAAAATTCAGCGGTTCCCCATCTCAGCCCAGAAAGCAGGTAGAACATCTTTTGTGGGGTCTTTGAGGTGCCTACCAGAGCAATGTAAAAACTACCAGGAGAACTCCTGTCTGGCACCTTCCCCGGTGGAGTTGTGCATGGGGTGTGTTTGGAACATTTTGCCACCAGCCGACTCCAAAATTCAGCTGTTCCCCATCTCAGCCCAGAAAGCAGGAAGAACAACTTTTGTAGTGTCTTTTTGATGCCTACCAAGGTAGTGTAAAATCTAGCAACAGAACTCCTGTCTAGCACCGTCCCCGGTGGAGTTGTGCAGGGGGTGTGTTTGGAACATTTTGTCACCGGCCGACTCCAAAATTCAGCGGTTCCCCATCTCAGCCCAGAAAGCAGGTAGAACAACTTTTGTGGTGTCTTTCAGATGCCTACCGGAGCAATGTAAAAACTACCAGGAGAACTCCTTTCTGGCACCTTCCCCGGTGGAGTTGTGCAGGGGGTGTGTTTGGAACATTTTGTCACCAGCCGAGTGCAAAATTCATCTGTTCCCCACCTCAGCCCAGAAAGCAGGTAGAACAACTTTTGTAGTGTCTTTTTGATGCCTACCAAGGTAGTGTAAAATCTACCAAGAGAACTCCTGTCTGGCACCTTCCCCGGTGGAGTTGTGCAGGGGGTGTGTTTGGAACATTTTGTCACCGGCCGAGTCCAAAATTCAGCGGTTCCCCATCTCAGCCCAGAAAGCAGGTAGAACAACTTTTGTGGTGTCTTTGAGGTGCCTACCAGAGCAATGTAAAATCTACCAAGAGAACTCCTGTCTGGCACCTTCCGTGGTGGAGTTGTGCATGGGGTGTGTTTGGAACATTTTGTCACGAGCCGAGTCCAAAATTCAGCGGTTCCCCATCTCAGCCCAGAAAGCAGGAAGAACAACTTTTGTAGTGTCTTTTTGATGCCTACCAAGGTAGTGTAAAATCTACCAAGAGAACTCCTGTCTGGCACCTTCCCCGGTGGAGTTGTGCAGGGGGTGTGTTTGGAACATTTTGTCACCGGCCGAGTCCAAAATTCAGCGGTTCCCCATCTCAGCCCAGAAAGCAGGTAGAACATCTTTTGTGGGGTCTTTGAGGTGCCTACCAGAGCAATGTAAAAACTACCAGGAGAACTCCTGTCTGGCACCTTCCCCGGTGGAGTTGTGCATGGGGTGTGTTTGGAACATTTTGCCACCAGCCGACTCCAAAATTCAGCTGTTCCCCATCTCAGCCCAGAAAGCAGGTAGAACAACTTTTGTAGTGTCTTTTTGATGCCTACCAAGGTAGTGTAAAATCTACCAACAGAACTCCTGTCTAGCACCGTCCCCGGTGGAGTTGTGCAGGGGGTGTGTTTGGAACATTTTGTCACCGGCCGACTCCAAAATTCAGCGGTTCCCCATCTCAGCCCAGAAAGCAGGTAGAACAACTTTTGTGGTGTCTTTCAGATGCCTACCGGAGCAATGTAAAAACTACCAGGAGAACTCCTTTCTGGCACCTTCCCCGGTGGAGTTGTGCAGGGGGTGTGTTTGGAACATTTTGTCACCAGCCGAGTGCAAAATTCATCTGTTCCCCACCTCAGCCCAGAAAGCAGGTAGAACAACTTTTGTAGTGTCTTTTTGATGCCTACCAAGGTAGTGTAAAATCTACCAAGAGAACTCCTGTCTGGCACCTTCCCCGGTGGAGTTGTGCAGGGGGTGTGTTTGGAACATTTTGTCACCGGCCGAGTCCAAAATTCAGCTCTTCCCCATCTCAGCCCAGAAAGCAGGTAGAACAACTTTTGTGGTGTCTTTGAGGTGCCTACCAGAGCAATGTAAAATCTACCAAGAGAACTCCTGTCTGGCACCTTCCGTGGTGGAGTTGTGCATGGGATGTGTTTGGAACATTTTGTCACCGGCCGAGTCCAAAATTCAGCGGTTCCCCATCTCAGCCCAGAAAGCAGGTAGAACAACTTTTGTGGTGTCTTTTTGATGCCTACCAAGGTAGTGTAAAATCTACCAAGAGAACTTCTGTCTGGCACCTTCCCCGGTGGAGTTGTGCAGGGGGTGTGTTTGGAACATTTTGTCACCGGCCGACTCCAAAATTCAGCGGTTCCCCATCTCAGCCCAGAAAGCAGGTAGTACAACTTTTGTGGTGTCTTTCAGATGCCTACAGGAGCAATGTAAAAACTACCAGGAGAACTCCTTTCTGGCACCTTCCCCGGTGGAGTTGTGCAGGGGGTGTGTTTGTAACATTTTGCCACAAGCCGAGTCCAAAATTCAGCGGTTCCCCATCTCAGCCCAGAAAGCAGGAAGAACAACTTTTGTGGTGCCTTTCAGCTGCCTACCAAGGTAGTGTAAAATCTACCAACAGAACTCCTGTCTGGCACCTTCCCCGGTGGAGTTGTGCAGGGGGTGTGTTTGGAACATTTTGTCACCAGCCGACTCCAAATATCAGCTGTTCCCCATCTCAGCCCAGAAAGCAGGAAGAACAACTTTTGTGGTGCCTTTCAGCTGCCTACCAAGGTAGTGTAAAATCTACCAACAGAACTCCTGTCTGGCACCTTCCCCGGTGGAGTTGTGCATGGGGTGTGTTTGGAACATTTTGTCACCAGCCGACTCCAAATATCAGCTGTTCCCCATCTCAGCCCAGAAAGCAGGTAGAACAACTTTTGTGGTGTCTTTCAGATGCCTACCGGAGCAATGTAAAAACTACCAGGAGAACTCCTGTCTGGCACCTTCCCCGGTGGAGTTGTGCAGGGGGTGTGTTTGGAACATTTTGTCACCGGCCGACTCCAAAATTCAGCGGTTCCCCATCTCAGCCCAGAAAGCAGGTAGAACAACTTTTGTGGTGTCTTTCAGATGCCTACCAGAGCAATGTAAAAACTACCAGGAGAACTCCTTTCTGGCACCTTCCCCGGTGGAGTTGTGCAGGGGGTGTGTTTGGAACATTTTGTCACCAGCCGAGTGCAAAATTCATCTGTTCCCCACCTCAGCCCAGAAAGCAGGTAGAACAACTTTTGTAGTGTCTTTTTGATGCCTACCAAGGTAGTGTAAAATCTACCAAGAGAACTCCTGTCTGGCACCTTCCCCGGTGGAGTTGTGCAGGGGGTGTGTTTGGAACATTTTGTCACCGGCCGAGTCCAAAATTCAGCGATTCCCCATCTCAGCCCAGAAAGCAGGTAGAACAACTTTTGTGGTGTCTTTGAGGTGCCTACCAGAGCAATGTAAAATCTACCAAGAGAACTCCTGTCTGGCACCTTCCGTGGTGGAGTTGTGCATGGGGTGTGTTTGGAACATTTTGTCACCGGCCGACTCCAAAATTCAGCGGTTCCCCATCTCAGCCCAGAAAGCAGGTAGAACAACTTTTGTAGTGTCTTTTTGATGCCTACCAAGGTAGTGTAAAATCTACCAAGAGAACTTCTGTCTGGCACCTTCCCCGGTGGAGTTGTGCAGGGGGTGTGTTTGGAACATTTTGTCACCAGCCGACTCCAAAATTCAGCGGTTCCCCATCTCAGCCCAGAAAGCAGGTAGAACAACTTTTGTGGTGTCTTTCAGATGCCTACCGGAGCAATGTAAAAACTACCAGGAGAACTCCTTTCTGGCACCTTCCGTGGTGGAGTTGTGCATGGGGTGTGTTTGGAACATTTTGCCACCAGCCGACTCCAAAATTCAGCGGTTCCCCATCTCAGCCCAGAAAGCAGGTAGAACAACTTTTGTAGTGTCTTTTTGATGCCTACCAAGGTAGTGTAAAATCTACCAACAGAACTCCTGTCTGGCACCTTCCCCGGTGGAGTTGTGCAGGGGGTGTGTTTGGAACATTTTGTCACCAGCCGACTCCAAATATCAGCTGTTCCCCATCTCAGCCCAGAAAGCAGGAAGAACAACTTTTGTGGTGCCTTTCAGCTGCCTACCAAGGTAGTGTAAAATCTACCAACAGAACTCCTGTCTGGCACCTTCCCCGGTGGAGTTGTGCATGGGGTGTGTTTGGAACATTTTGTCACCAGCCGAGTCCAAAATTCAGCTGTTCCCCATCTCAGCCCAGAAAGCAGGTAGAACAACTTTTGTGGTGTCTTTGAGGTGCCTTCCAGAGCAATGTAAAAGCTATCAAGAGAACTCCTGTCTGGTACCTTCCCCGGTGGAGTTGTGCATGGGGTGTGTTTGGAACATTTTGTCACCGGCCGACTCCAAAATTCAGCGGTTCCCCATCTCAGCCCAGAAAGCAGGTAGAACATCTTTTGTGGTGTCTTTTAGATGCCTACCAAGGTAGTGTAAAATCTACCAAGAGAACTCCTGTCTGGCACCTTCCGTGGTGGAGTTGTGCATGGGGTGTGTTTGGAACATTTTGTCACCGGCCGAGTCCAAAATTCAGTGGTTCCCCATCTCAGCCCAGAAAGCAGGTAGAACAACTTTTGTGGTGTCTTTCAGATGCCTACCAAGGTAGTGTAAAAACTACCAGGAGAACTCCTGTCTGGCACCTTCCCCGGTGGAGTTGTGCAGGGGGTGTGTTTGGAACATTTTGTCACCGGCCGACTCCAAAATTCAGCGGTTCCCCATCTCAGCCCAGAAAGCAGGTAGAACAACTTTTGTAGTGTCTTTCAGATGCCTACCGGAGCAATGTAAAAACTACCAGGAGAACTCCTTTCTGGCACCTTCCCCGGTGGAGTTGTGCAGGGGGTGTGTTTGGAACATTTTGTCACCAGCCGAGTGCAAAATTCATCTGTTCCCCACCTCAGCCCAGAAAGCAGGTAGAACAACTTTTGTAGTGTCTTTTTGATGCCTACCAAGGTAGTGTAAAATCTACCAACAGAACTCCTGTCTGGCACCTTCCGTGGTGGAGTTGTGCAGGGGGTGTGTTTGGAACATTTTGTCACCGGCCGAGTCCAAAATTCAGCTGTTCCCCATCTCAGCCCAGAAAGCAGGTAGAACAACTTTTGTGGTGTCTTTCAGATGCCTACCGGAGCAATGTAAAAACTACCAGGAGAACTCCTTTCTGGCACCTTCCCCGGTGGAGTTGTGCAGGGGGTGTGTTTGGAACATTTTGTCACCGGCCGAGTGCAAAATTCATCTGTTCCCCACCTCAGCCCAGAAAGCAGGTAGAACAACTTTTGTAGTGTCTTTTTGATGCCTACCAAGGTAGTGTAAAATCTACCAAGAGAACTCCTGTCTGGCACCTTCCCCGGTGGAGTTGTGCAGGGGGTGTGTTTGGAACATTTTGTCACCGGCCGAGTCCAAAATTCAGCGGTTCCCCATCTCAGCCCAGAAAGCAGGTAGAACATCTTTTGTGGTGTCTTTCAGATACCTACCCAGGTAGTGTAAAAACTACTAAGAGAACTCCTGTCTGGCACCTTCCCCGGTGGAGTTGTGTATGGGGTGTGTTTGGAACATTTTGCCACCAGCCGACTCCAAAATTCAGCTGTTCCCCATCTCAGCCCAGAAAGCAGGAAGAACAACTTTTGTAGTGCCTTTCAAATGCCTACCAAGGTAGTGTAAAATCTACCAACAGAACTCCTGTCTAGCACCTTCCCCGGTGGAGTTGTGCATGGGGTGTGTTTGGAACATTTTGTCACCGGCCGACTCCAAAATTCAGCGTTTCCCCATCTCAGCCCAGAAAGCAGGTAGAACAACTTTTGTGGTGTCTTTCAGATGCCTACCGGAGCAATGTAAAAACTACCAGGAGAACTCCTGGCTGGCACCTTCCCCGGTGGAGTTGTGCAGGGGGTGTGTTTGGAACATTTTGTCACCAGCCGAGTGCAAAATTCATCTGTTCCCCACCTCAGCCCAGAAAGCAGGTAGAACAACTTTTGTAGTGTCTTTTTGATGCCTACCAAGGTAGTGTAAAATCTACCAACAGAACTCCTGTCTGGCACCTTCCCCGGTGGAGTTGTGCAGGGGGTGTGTTTGGAACATTTTGTCACCGGCCGAGTCCAAAATTCAGCGGTTCCCCATCTCAGCCCAGAAAGCAGGTAGAACATCTTTTGTGGTGTCTTTGAGGTGCCTACCAGAGCAATGTAAAAACTACCAGGAGAACTCCTGTCTGGCACCTTCCCCGGTGGAGTTGTGCATGGGGTGTGTTTGGAACATTTTGTCACCGGCCGACTCCAAAATTCAGCGGTTCCCCATCTCAGCCCAGAAAGCAGGTAGAACATCTTTTGTGGTGTCTTTTAGATGCCTACCAAGGTAGTGTAAAATCTACCAAGAGAACTCCTGTCTGGCACCTTCCCCGGTGGAGTTGTGCAGGGGGTGTGTTTGGAACATTTTGTCACCGGCCGAGTCCAAAATTCAGCTGTTCCCCATCTCAGCCCAGAAAGCAGGTAGAACATCTTTTGTGGTGTCTTTCAGATGCCTACCGGAGCAATGTAAAAACTACCAGGAGAACTCCTTTCTGGCACCTTCCCCGGTGGAGTTGTGCATGGGGTGTGTTTGTAACATTTTGCCACAAGCCGAGTCCAAAATTCAGCGGTTCCCCATCTCAGCCCAGAAAGCAGGAAGAACAACTTTTGTGGTGCCTTTCAGCTGCCTACCAAGGTAGTGTAAAATCTACCAACAGAACTCCTGTCTGGCACCTTCCCCGGTGGAGTTGTGCAGGGGGTGTGTTTGGAACATTTTGTCACCAGCTGACTCCAAAATTCAGCGGTTCCCCATCTCAGCCCAGAAAGCAGGAAGAACAACTTTTGTGGTGCCTTTCAGCTGCCTACCAAGGTAGTGTAAAATCTACCAACAGAACTCCTGTCTGGCACCTTCCTCGGTGGAGTTGTGCAGGGGGTGTGTTTGGAACATTTTGTCACCAGCCGACTCCAAAATTCAGCGGTTCCCCATCTCAGCCCAGAAAGCAGGTAGAACAACTTTTGTGGTGTCTTTCAGATGCCTACCGGAGCAATGTAAAAACTACCAGGAGAACTCCTTTCTGGCACCTTCCGTGGTGGAGTTGTGCATGGGGTGTGTTTGGAACATTTTGCCACCAGCCGACTCCAAAATTCAGCGGTTCCCCATCTCAGCCCAGAAAGCAGGTAGAACAACTTTTGTAGTGTCTTTTTGATGCCTACCAAGGTAGTGTAAAATCTACCAACAGAACTCCTCTCTGGCACCTTCCCCGGTGGAGTTGTGCAGGGGGTGTGTTTGGAACATTTTGTCACCGGCCGACTCCAAAATTCAGCGTTTCCCCATCTCAGCCCAGAAAGCAGGTAGAACATCTTTTGTGGTGTCTTTTAGATGCCTACCAAGGTAGTGTAAAATCTACCAAGAGAACTCCTGTCTGGCACCTTCCCCGGTGGAGTTGTGCATGGGGTGTGTTTGGAACATTTTGCCACCAGCCGACTCCAAAATTCAGCTGTTCCCCATCTCAGCCCAGAAAGCAGGTAGAACAACTTTTGTAGTGTCTTTTTGATGCCTACCAAGGTAGTGTAAAATCTACCAACAGAACTCCTGTCTGGCACCTTCCCCGGTGGAGTTGTGCAGGGGGTGTGTTTGGAACATTTTGTCACCGGCCGAGTCCAAAATTCAGCGGTTCCCCATCTCAGCCCAGAAAGCAGGTAGAACAACTTTTGTGGTGTCTTTCAGATGCCTACTGGAGCAATGTAAAAACTACCAAGAGAACTCCTTTCTGGCACCTTCCCCGGTGGAGTTGTGCATGGGGTGTGTTTGGAACATTTTGTCACCAGCCGAGTCCAAAATTCAGCGGTTCCCCATCTCAGCCCAGAAAGCAGGTAGAACAACTTTTGTAGTGTCTTTTTGATGCCTACCAAGGTAGTGTAAAATCTACCAACAGAACTCCTGTCTGGCACCTTCCCCGGTGGAGTTGTACAGGGGGTGTGTTTGGAACATTTTGTCACCGGCCGACTCCAAAATTCAGCGGTTCCCCATCTCAGCCCAGAAAGCAGGTAGAACATCTTTTGTGGTGTCTTTTAGATGCCTACCAAGGTAGTGTAAAATCTACCAACAGAACTCCTGTCTGGCACCTTCCGTGGTGGAGTTGTGCATGGGGTGTGTTTGGAACATTTTGTCACCGGCCGAGTCCAAAATTCAGCGGTTCCCCATCTCAGCCCAGAAAGCAGATAGAACATCTTTTGTGGTGTCTTTCAGATGCCTACCAAGGTAGTGTAAAAACTACTAAGAGAACTCCTGTCTGGCACCTTCCCCGGTGGAGTTGTGCATGGGGTGTGTTTGGAACATTTTGTCACCAGCCGACTCCAAAATTCAGCGATTCCCCATCTCAGCCCAGAAAGCAGATAGAACAAGTTTTGTGGTGTCTTTGAGGTGCCTACCAGAGCAATGTAAAAACTACCAGGAGAACTCCTGTCTGGCACCTTCCCCGGTGGAGTTGTGCAGGGGGTGTGTTTGGAACATTTTGTCACCAGCCGAGTGCAAAATTCATCTGTTCCCCACCTCAGCCCAGAAAGCAGGTAGAACAACTTTTGTAGTGTCTTTTTGATGCCTACCAAGGTAGTGTAAAATCTACCAAGAGAACTCCTGTCTGGCACCTTCCCCGGTGGAGTTGTGCAGGGGGTGTGTTTGGAACATTTTGTCACCGGCCGACTCCAAAATTCAGCGGTTCCCCATCTCAGCCCAGAAAGCAGGTAGAACAACTTTTGTGGTGTCTTTGAGGTGCCTACCAGAGCAATGTAAAATCTACCAAGAGAACTCCTGTCTGGCACCTTCCGTGGTGGAGCTGTGCATGGGGTGTGTTTGGAACATTTTGTCACCAGCCGAGTCCAAAATTCAGCGGTTCCCCATCTCAGCCCAGAAAGCAGGTAGAACAACTTTTGTAGTGTCTTTTTGATGCCTACCAAGGTAGTGTAAAATCTACCAAGAGAACTCCTGTCTGGCACCTTCCCCGGTGGAGTTGTGCAGGGGGTGTGTTTGGAACATTTTGTCACCGGCCGAGTCCAAAATTCAGCGGTTCCCCATCTCAGCCCAGAAAGCAGGTAGAACATCTTTTGTGGTGTCTTTGAGGTGCCTACCAGAGCAATGTTAAAACTACCAGGAGAACTCCTGTCTGGCACCTTCCCCGGTGGAGTTGTGCATGGGGTGTGTTTGGAACATTTTGCCACCAGCCGACTCCAAAATTCAGCTGTTCCCCATCTCAGCCCAGAAAGCAGGAAGAACAACTTTTGTAGTGTCTTTTTGATGCCTACCAAGGTAGTGTAAAATCTACCAACAGAACTCCTGTCTAGCACCGTCCCCGGTGGAGTTGTGCAGGGGGTGTGTTTGGAACATTTTGTCACCGGCCGACTCCAAAATTCAGCGGTTCCCCATCTCAGCCCAGAAAGCAGGTAGAACAACTTTTGTGGTGTCTTTCAGATGCCTACCGGAGCAATGTAAAAACTACCAGGAGAACTCCTTTCTGGCACCTTCCCCGGTGGAGTTGTGCAGGGGGTGTGTTTGGAACATTTTGTCACCAGCCGAGTGCAAAATTCATCTGTTCCCCACCTCAGCCCAGAAAGCAGGTAGAACAACTTTTGTAGTGTCTTTTTGATGCCTACCAAGGTAGTGTAAAATCTACCAAGAGAACTCCTGTCTGGCACCTTCCCCGGTGGAGTTGTGCAGGGGGTGTGTTTGGAACATTTTGTCACCGGCCGAGTCCAAAATTCAGCGGTTCCCCATCTCAGCCCAGAAAGCAGGTAGAACAACTTTTGTGGTGTCTTTGAGGTGCCTACCAGAGCAATGTAAAATCTACCAAGAGAACTCCTGTCTGGCACCTTCCGTGGTGGAGTTGTGCATGGGGTGTGTTTGGAACATTTTGTCACCAGCCGAGTCCAAAATTCAGCGGTTCCCCATCTCAGCCCAGAAAGCAGGTAGAACAACTTTTGTAGTGTCTTTTTGATGCCTACCAAGGTAGTGTAAAATCTACCAAGAGAACTCCTGTCTGGCACCTTCCCCGGTGGAGTTGTGCAGGGGGTGTGTTTGGAACATTTTGTCACCGGCCGAGTCCAAAATTCAGCGGTTCCCCATCTCAGCCCAGAAAGCAGGTAGAACATCTTTTGTGGGGTCTTTGAGGTGCCTACCAGAGCAATGTAAAAACTACCAGGAGAACTCCTGTCTGGCACCTTCCCCGGTGGAGTTGTGCATGGGGTGTGTTTGGAACATTTTGCCACCAGCCGACTCCAAAATTCAGCTGTTCCCCATCTCAGCCCAGAAAGCAGGTAGAACAACTTTTGTAGTGTCTTTTTGATGCCTACCAAGGTAGTGTAAAATCTACCAACAGAACTCCTGTCTAGCACCTTCCCCGGTGGAGTTGTGCAGGGGGTGTGTTTGGAACATTTTGTCACCGGCCGACTCCAAAATTCAGCGTTTCCCCATCTCAGCCCAGAAAGCAGGTAGAACAACTTTTGTGGTGTCTTTCAGATGCCTACCGGAGCAATGTAAAAACTACCAGGAGAACTCCTTTCTGGCACCTTCCCCGGTGGAGTTGTGCAGGGGGTGTGTTTGGAACATTTTGTCACCAGCCGAGTGCAAAATTCAGCGTTTCCCCATCTCAGCCCAGAAAGCAGGTAGAACAACTTTTGTAGTGTCTTTTTGATGCCTACCAAGGTAGTGTAAAATCTACCAAGAGAACTCCTGTCTGGCACCTTCCCCGGTGGAGTTGTGCAGGGGGTGTGTTTGGAACATTTTGTCACCGGCCGACTCCAAATATCAGCGGTTCCCCATCTCAGCCCAGAAAGCAGGAAGAACAACTTTTGTGGTGCCTTTCAGCTGCCTACCAAGGTAGTGTAAAATCTACCAACAGAACTCCTGTCTGGCACCTTCCCCGGTGGAGTTGTGCAGGGGGTGTGTTTGGAACATTTTGTCACCAGCCGAGTCCAAAATTCAGCGTTTCCCCATCTCAGCCCAGAAAGCAGGTAGAACAACTTTTGTGGTGTCTTTCAGATGCCTACCGGAGCAATGTAAAAACTACCAGGAGAACTCCTTTCTGGCACCTTCCCCGGTGGAGTTGTGCAGGGGGTGTGTTTGGAACATTTTGTCACCGGCCGACTCCAAAATTCAGCGGTTCCCCATCTCAGCCCAGAAAGCAGGTAGAACAACTTTTGTAGTGTCTTTTTGATGCCTACCAAGGTAGTGTAAAATCTACCAACAGAACTCCTGTCTAGCACCTTCCCCGGTGGAGTTGTGCAGGGGGTGTGTTTGGAACATTTTGTCACCGGCCGACTCCAAAATTCAGCGTTTCCCCATCTCAGCCCAGAAAGCAGGTAGAACAACTTTTGTGGTGTCTTTCAGATGCCTACCGGAGCAATGTAAAAACTACCAGGAGAACTCCTTTCTGGCACCTTCCCCGGTGGAGTTGTGCAGGGGGTGTGTTTGGAACATTTTGTCACCAGCCGAGTGCAAAATTCAGCGTTTCCCCATCTCAGCCCAGAAAGCAGGTAGAACAACTTTTGTAGTGTCTTTTTGATGCCTACCAAGGTAGTGTAAAATCTACCAAGAGAACTCCTGTCTGGCACCTTCCCCGGTGGAGTTGTGCAGGGGGTGTGTTTGGAACATTTTGTCACCGGCCGAGTCCAAAATTCAGCTCTTCCCCATCTCAGCCCAGAAAGCAGGTAGAACAACTTTTGTGGTGTCTTTGAGGTGCCTACCAGAGCAATGTAAAATCTACCAAGAGAACTCCTGTCTGGCACCTTCCGTGGTGGAGTTGTGCATGGGATGTGTTTGGAACATTTTGTCACCGGCCGACTCCAAAATTCAGCGGTTCCCCATCTCAGCCCAGAAAGCAGGTAGAACATCTTTTGTGGTGTCTTTGAGGTGCCTACCAGAGCAATGTAAAAACTACCAGGAGAACTCCTGTCTGGCACCTTCCCCGGTGGAGTTGTGCATGGGGTGTGTTTGGGACATTTTGCCACCAGCCGACTCCAAAATTCAGCTGTTCCCCATCTCAGCCCAGAAAGCAGGAAGAACAACTTTTGTAGTGTCTTTTTGATGCCTACCAAGGTAGTGTAAAATCTACCAACAGAACTCCTGTCTAGCACCGTCCCCGGTGGAGTTGTGCAGGGGGTGTGTTTGGAACATTTTGTCACCGGCCGAGTCCAAAATTCAGCGGTTCCCCATCTCAGCCCAGAAAGCAGGTAGAACAACTTTTGTGGTGTCTTTAAGGTGCCTACCAGAGCAATGTAAAATCTACCAAGAGAACTCCTGTCTGGCACCTTCCGTGGTGGAGTTGTGCATGGGGTGTGTTTGGAACATTTTGTCACCGGCCGAGTCCAAAATTCAGCGGTTCCCCATCTCAGCCCAGAAAGCAGGTAGAACAACTTTTGTGGTGTCTTTCAGATGCCTACCAAGGCAGTGTAAAAACTATCAAGAGAACTCCTGTCTGGCACCTTCCCCGGTGGAGTTGTGCAGGGGGTGTGTTTGGAACATTTTGTCACCAGCCGACTCCAAAATTCAGCGGTTCCCCATCTCAGCCCAGAAAGCAGGTAGTACAACTTTTGTGGTGTCTTTCAGATGCCTACCGGAGCAATGTAAAAACTACCAGGAGAACTCCTGTCTGGCACCTTCCCCGGTGGAGTTGTGCATGGGGTGTGTTTGTAACATTTTGCCACAAGCCGAGTCCAAAATTCAGCGGTTCCCCATCTCAGCCCAGAAAGCAGGAAGAACAACTTTTGTGGTGCCTTTCAGCTGCCTACCAAGGTAGTGTAAAATCTACCAACAGAACTCCTGTCTGGCACCTTCCCCGGTGGAGTTGTGCATGGGGTGTGTTTGGAACATTTTGTCACCAGCCGAGTCCAAAATTCAGCTGTTCCCCACCTCAGCCCAGAAAGCAGGTAGAACAACTTTTGTAGTGTCTTTTTGATGCCTACCAAGGTAGTGTAAAATCTACCAACAGAACTCCTGTCTGGCACCTTCCCCGGTGGAGTTGTGCAGGGGGTGTGTTTGGAACATTTTGTCACCGGCCGACTCCAAAATTCAGCGGTTCCCCATCTCAGCCCAGAAAGCAGGTAGAACATCTTTTGTGGTGTCTTTTAGATGCCTACCAAGGTAGTGTAAAATCTACCAAGAGAACTCCTGTCTGGCACCTTCCGTGGTGGAGTTGTGCATGGGGTGTGTTTGGAACATTTTGTCACCGGCCGAGTCCAAAATTCAGCGGTTGCCCATCTCAGCCCAGAAAGCAGGTAGAACAACTTTTGTGGTGTCTTTCAGATACCTACCAAGGTAGTGTAAAAACTACTAAGAGAACTCCTGTCTGGCACCTTCCCCGGTGGAGTTGTGCAGGGGGTGTGTTTGGAACATTTTGTCACCAGCCGACTCCAAATATCAGCGGTTCCCCATCTCAGCCCAGAAAGCAGGTAGAACAACTTTTGTGGTGTCTTTCAGATGCCTACCGGAGCAATGTAAAAACTACCAGGAGAACTCCTTTCTGGCACCTTCCCCGGTGGAGTTGTGCATGGGGTGTGTTTGGAACATTTTGCCACCAGCCGACTCCAAAATTCAGCGGTTCCCCATCTCAGCCCAGAAAGCAGGTAGAACAACTTTTGTAGTGTCTTTCAGCTGCCTACCAAGGTAGTGTAAAATCTACCAACAGAACTCCTGTCTGGCACCTTCCCCGGTGGAGTTGTGCAGGGGGTGTGTTTGGAACATTTTGTCTCCGGCCGACTCCAAAATTCAGCTGTTCCCCATCTCAGCCCAGAAAGCAGGTAGAACAACTTTTGTAGTGTCTTTTTGATGCCTACCAAGGTAGTGTAAAATCTACCAACAGAACTCCTGTCTGGCACCTTCCCCGGTGGAGTTGTGCATGGGGTGTGTTTGGAACATTTTGTCACCGGCCGACTCCAAAATTCAGCGGTTCCCCATCTCAGCCCAGAAAGCAGGTAGAACATCTTTTGTGGTGTCTTTTAGATGCCTACCAAGGTAGTGTAAAATCTACCAAGAGAACTCCTGTCTGGCACCTTCCCCGGTGGAGTTGTGCATGGGGTGTGTTTGGAACATTTTGTCACCGGCCGAGTCCAAAATTCAGCGGTTCCCCATCTCAGCCCAGAAAGCAGGTAGAACAACTTTTGTGGTGTCTTTCAGATACCTACCAAGGTAGTGTAAAAACTACTAAGAGAACTCCTGTCTGGCGCCTTCCCCGGTGGAGTTGTGTATGGGGTGTGTTTGGAACATTTTGCCACCAGCCGACTCCAAAATTCAGCTGTTCCCCATCTCAGCCCAGAAAGCAGGTAGAACAACTTTTGTAGTGTCTTTTTGATGCCTACCAAGGTAGTGTAAAATCTACCAACAGAACTCCTGTCTAGCACCTTCCCCGGTGGAGTTGTGCAGGGGGTGTGTTTGGAACATTTTGTCACCGGCCGACTCCAAAATTCAGCGTTTCCCCATCTCAGCCCAGAAAGCAGGTAGAACAACTTTTGTGGTGTCTTTCAGATGCCTACCGGAGCAATGTAAAAACTACCAGGAGAACTCCTTTCTGGCACCTTCCCCGGTGGAGTTGTGCAGGGGGTGTGTTTGGAACATTTTGTCACCAGCCGAGTGCAAAATTCAGCGTTTCCCCATCTCAGCCCAGAAAGCAGGTAGAACAACTTTTGTAGTGTCTTTTTGATGCCTACCAAGGTAGTGTAAAATCTACCAAGAGAACTCCTGTCTGGCACCTTCCCCGGTGGAGTTGTGCAGGGGGTGTGTTTGGAACATTTTGTCACCGGCCGACTCCAAATATCAGCGGTTCCCCATCTCAGCCCAGAAAGCAGGAAGAACAACTTTTGTGGTGCCTTTCAGCTGCCTACCAAGGTAGTGTAAAATCTACCAACAGAACTCCTGTCTGGCACCTTCCCCGGTGGAGTTGTGCAGGGGGTGTGTTTGGAACATTTTGTCACCAGCCGAGTCCAAAATTCAGCGTTTCCCCATCTCAGCCCAGAAAGCAGGTAGAACAACTTTTGTGGTGTCTTTCAGATGCCTACCGGAGCAATGTAAAAACTACCAGGAGAACTCCTTTCTGGCACCTTCCCCGGTGGAGTTGTGCAGGGGGTGTGTTTGGAACATTTTGTCACCGGCCGACTCCAAAATTCAGCGGTTCCCCATCTCAGCCCAGAAAGCAGGTAGAACAACTTTTGTAGTGTCTTTTTGATGCCTACCAAGGTAGTGTAAAATCTACCAACAGAACTCCTGTCTAGCACCTTCCCCGGTGGAGTTGTGCAGGGGGTGTGTTTGGAACATTTTGTCACCGGCCGACTCCAAAATTCAGCGTTTCCCCATCTCAGCCCAGAAAGCAGGTAGAACAACTTTTGTGGTGTCTTTCAGATGCCTACCGGAGCAATGTAAAAACTACCAGGAGAACTCCTTTCTGGCACCTTCCCCGGTGGAGTTGTGCAGGGGGTGTGTTTGGAACATTTTGTCACCAGCCGAGTGCAAAATTCAGCGTTTCCCCATCTCAGCCCAGAAAGCAGGTAGAACAACTTTTGTAGTGTCTTTTTGATGCCTACCAAGGTAGTGTAAAATCTACCAAGAGAACTCCTGTCTGGCACCTTCCCCGGTGGAGTTGTGCAGGGGGTGTGTTTGGAACATTTTGTCACCGGCCGAGTCCAAAATTCAGCTCTTCCCCATCTCAGCCCAGAAAGCAGGTAGAACAACTTTTGTGGTGTCTTTGAGGTGCCTACCAGAGCAATGTAAAATCTACCAAGAGAACTCCTGTCTGGCACCTTCCGTGGTGGAGTTGTGCATGGGATGTGTTTGGAACATTTTGTCACCGGCCGAGTCCAAAATTCAGCGGTTCCCCATCTCAGCCCAGAAAGCAGGTAGAACAACTTTTGTAGTGTCTTTTTGATGCCTACCAAGGTAGTGTAAAATCTACCAAGAGAACTTCTGTCTGGCACCTTCCCCGGTGGAGTTGTGCAGGGGGTGTGTTTGGAACATTTTGTCACCAGCCGACTCCAAAATTCAGCGGTTCCCCATCTCAGCCCAGAAAGCAGGTAGTACAACTTTTGTGGTGTCTTTCAGATGCCTACAGGAGCAATGTAAAAACTACCAGGAGAACTCCTTTCTGGCACCTTCCCCGGTGGAGTTGTGCAGGGGGTGTGTTTGTAACATTTTGCCACAAGCCGAGTCCAAAATTCAGCGGTTCCCCATCTCAGCCCAGAAAGCAGGAAGAACAACTTTTGTGGTGCCTTTCAGCTGCCTACCAAGGTAGTGTAAAATCTACCAACAGAACTCCTGTCTGGCACCTTCCCCGGTGGAGTTGTGCAGGGGGTGTGTTTGGAACATTTTGTCACCAGCCGACTCCAAATATCAGCTGTTCCCCATCTCAGCCCAGAAAGCAGGAAGAACAACTTTTGTGGTGCCTTTCAGCTGCCTACCAAGGTAGTGTAAAATCTACCAACAGAACTCCTGTCTGGCACCTTCCCCGGTGGAGTTGTGCATGGGGTGTGTTTGGAACATTTTGTCACCAGCCGACTCCAAATATCAGCTGTTCCCCATCTCAGCCCAGAAAGCAGGTAGAACAACTTTTGTGGTGTCTTTCAGATGCCTACCGGAGCAATGTAAAATCTACCAACAGAACTCCTGTCTGGCACCTTCCCCGGTGGAGTTGTGCAGGGGGTGTGTTTGGAACATTTTGTCACCAGCCGAGTCCAAAATTCATCTGTTCCCCACCTCAGCCCAGAAAGCAGGTAGAACATCTTTTGTGGTGTCTTTGAGGTGCCTACCAGAGCAATGTAAAAACTACCAGGAGAACTCCTGTCTGGCACCTTCCCCGGTGGAGTTGTGCATGGGGTGTGTTTGGAACATTTTGCCACAAGCCGACTCCAAAATTCAGCTGTTCCCCATCTCAGCCCAGAAAGCAGGAAGAACAACTTTTGTAGTGTCTTTTTGATGCCTACCAAGGTAGTGTAAAATCTACCAACAGAACTCCTGTCTAGCACCGTCCCCGGTGGAGTTGTGCAGGGGGTGTGTTTGGAACATTTTGTCACCGGCCGACTCCAAAATTCAGCGGTTCCCCATCTCAGCCCAGAAAGCAGGTAGAACAACTTTTGTGGTGTCTTTCAGATGCCTACCAGAGCAATGTAAAAACTACCAGGAGAACTCCTTTCTGGCACCTTCCCCGGTGGAGTTGTGCAGGGGGTGTGTTTGGAACATTTTGTCACCAGCCGAGTGCAAAATTCATCTGTTCCCCACCTCAGCCCAGAAAGCAGGTAGAACAACTTTTGTAGTGTCTTTTGGATGCCTACCAAGGTAGTGTAAAATCTACCAACAGAACTCCTGTCTGGCACCTTCCCCGGTGGAGTTGTGCAGGGGGTGTGTTTGGAACATTTTGTCACCGGCCGAGTCCAAAATTCAGCGATTCCCCATCTCAGCCCAGAAAGCAGGTAGAACAACTTTTGTGGTGTCTTTGAGGTGCCTACCAGAGCAATGTAAAATCTACCAAGAGAACTCCTGTCTGGCACCTTCCCCGGTGGAGTTGTGCAGGGGGTGTGTTTGGAACATTTTGTCACCGGCCGACTCCAAAATTCAGCGGTTCCCCATCTCAGCCCAGAAAGCAGGTAGAACAACTTTTGTAGTGTCTTTTTGATGCCTACCAAGGTAGTGTAAAATCTACCAAGAGAACTTCTGTCTGGCACCTTCCCCGGTGGAGTTGTGCAGGGGGTGTGTTTGGAACATTTTGTCACCAGCCGACTCCAAAATTCAGCGGTTCCCCATCTCAGCCCAGAAAGCAGGTCGAACAACTTTTGTGGTGTCTTTCAGATGCCTACCGGAGCAATGTAAAAACTACCAGGAGAACTCCTTTCTGGCACCTTCCGTGGTGGAGTTGTGCATGGGGTGTGTTTGGAACATTTTGCCACCAGCCGACTCCAAAATTCAGCGGTTCCCCATCTCAGCCCAGAAAGCAGGTAGAACAACTTTTGTAGTGTCTTTTTGATGCCTACCAAGGTAGTGTAAAATCTACCAACAGAACTCCTCTCTGGCACCTTCCCCGGTGGAGTTGTGCAGGGGGTGTGTTTGGAACATTTTGTCACCAGCCGACTCCAAATATCAGCTGTTCCCCATCTCAGCCCAGAAAGCAGGAAGAACAACTTTTGTGGTGCCTTTCAGCTGCCTACCAAGGTAGTGTAAAATCTACCAACAGAACTCCTGTCTGGCACCTTCCCCGGTGGAGTTGTGCATGGGGTGTGTTTGGAACATTTTGTCACCAGCCGAGTCCAAAATTCAGCTGTTCCCCATCTCAGCCCAGAAAGCAGGTAGAACAACTTTTGTGGTGTCTTTGAGGTGCCTTCCAGAGCAATGTAAAAGCTATCAAGAGAACTCCTGTCTGGTACCTTCCCCGGTGGAGTTGTGCATGGGGTGTGTTTGGAACATTTTGTCACCGGCCGACTCCAAAATTCAGCGGTTCCCCATCTCAGCCCAGAAAGCAGGTAGAACATCTTTTGTGGTGTCTTTTAGATGCCTACCAAGGTAGTGTAAAATCTACCAAGAGAACTCCTGTCTGGCACCTTCCGTGGTGGAGTTGTGCATGGGGTGTGTTTGGAACATTTTGTCACCGGCCGAGTCCAAAATTCAGTGGTTCCCCATCTCAGCCCAGAAAGCAGGTAGAACAACTTTTGTGGTGTCTTTCAGATGCCTACCAAGGTAGTGTAAAAACTACTAAGAGAACTCCTGTCTGGCACCTTCCCCGGTGGAGTTGTGTATGGGGTGTGTTTGGAACATTTTGCCACCAGCCGACTCCAAAATTCAGCTGTCCCCATCTCAGCCCAGAAAGCAGGAAGAACAACTTTTGTAGTGTCTTTTTGATGCCTACCAAGGTAGTGTAAAATCTACCAGGAGAACTCCTGTCTAGCACCTTCCCCGGTGGAGTTGTGCAGGGGGTGTGTTTGGAACATTTTGTCACCGGCCGACTCCAAAATTCAGCGGTTCCCCATCTCAGCCCAGAAAGCAGGTAGAACAACTTTTGTAGTGTCTTTCAGATGCCTACCGGAGCAATGTAAAAACTACCAGGAGAACTCCTTTCTGGCACCTTCCCCGGTGGAGTTGTGCAGGGGGTGTGTTTGGAACATTTTGTCACCAGCCGAGTGCAAAATTCATCTGTTCCCCACCTCAGCCCAGAAAGCAGGTAGAACAACTTTTGTAGTGTCTTTTTGATGCCTACCAAGGTAGTGTAAAATCTACCAACAGAACTCCTGTCTGGCACCTTCCCCGGTGGAGTTGTGCAGGGGGTGTGTTTGGAACATTTTGTCACCGGCCGAGTCCAAAATTCAGCTGTTCCCCATCTCAGCCCAGAAAGCAGGTAGAACAACTTTTGTGGTGTCTTTCAGATGCCTACCGGAGCAATGTAAAAACTACCAGGAGAACTCCTTTCTGGCACCTTCCCCGGTGGAGTTGTGCAGGGGGTGTGTTTGGAACATTTTGTCACCGGCCGAGTGCAAAATTCATCTGTTCCCCACCTCAGCCCAGAAAGCAGGTAGAACAACTTTTGTAGTGTCTTTTTGATGCCTACCAAGGTAGTGTAAAATCTACCAAGAGAACTCCTGTCTGGCACCTTCCCCGGTGGAGTTGTGCAGGGGGTGTGTTTGGAACATTTTGTCACCGGCCGAGTCCAAAATTCAGCGGTTCCCCATCTCAGCCCAGAAAGCAGGTAGAACATCTTTTGTGGTGTCTTTCAGATACCTACCCAGGTAGTGTAAAAACTACTAAGAGAACTCCTGTCTGGCACCTTCCCCGGTGGAGTTGTGTATGGGGTGTGTTTGGAACATTTTGCCACCAGCCGACTCCAAAATTCAGCTGTTCCCCATCTCAGCCCAGAAAGCAGGAAGAAAAACTTTTGTAGTGCCTTTCAAATGCCTACCAAGGTAGTGTAAAATCTACCAACAGAACTCCTGTCTAGCACCTTCCCCGGTGGAGTTGTGCATGGGGTGTGTTTGGAACATTTTGTCACCGGCCGAGTCCAAAATTCAGCGTTTCCCCATCTCAGCCCAGAAAGCAGGTAGAACAACTTTTGTGGTGTCTTTCAGATGCCTACCGGAGCAATGTAAAAACTACCAGGAGAACTCCTGTCTGGCACCTTCCCCGGTGGAGTTGTGCAGGGGGTGTGTTTGGAACATTTTGTCACCAGCCGAGTGCAAAATTCATCTGTTCCCCACCTCAGCCCAGAAAGCAGGTAGAACAACTTTTGTAGTGTCTTTTTGATGCCTACCAAGGTAGTGTAAAATCTACCAACAGAACTCCTGTCTGGCACCTTCCCCGGTGGAGTTGTGCAGGGGGTGTGTTTGGAACATTTTGTCACCGGCCGAGTCCAAAATTCAGCGGTTCCCCATCTCAGCCCAGAAAGCAGGTAGAACATCTTTTGTGGTGTCTTTGAGGTGCCTACCAGAGCAATGTAAAAACTACCAGGAGAACTCCTGTCTGGCACCTTCCCCGGTGGAGTTGTGCATGGGGTGTGTTTGGAACATTTTGTCACCGGCCGACTCCAAAATTCAGCGGTTCCCCATCTCAGCCCAGAAAGCAGGTAGAACATCTTTTGTGGTGTCTTTTAGATGCCTACCAAGGTAGTGTAAAATCTACCAAGAGAACTCCTGTCTGGCACCTTCCCCGGTGGAGTTGTGCAGGGGGTGTGTTTGGAACATTTTGTCACCGGCCGACTCCAAAATTCAGCTGTTCCCCATCTCAGCCCAGAAAGCAGGTAGAACATCTTTTGTGGTGTCTTTCAGATGCCTACCGGAGCAATGTAAAAACTACCAGGAGAACTCCTTTCTGGCACCTTCCCCGGTGGAGTTGTGCAGGGGGTGTGTTTGTAACATTTTGCCACAAGCCGAGTCCAAAATTCAGCGGTTCCCCATCTCAGCCCAGAAAGCAGGAAGAACAACTTTTGTGGTGCCTTTCAGCTGCCTACCAAGGTAGTGTAAAATCTACCAACAGAACTCCTGTCTGGCACCTTCCCCGGTGGAGTTGTGCAGGGGGTGTGTTTGGAACATTTTGTCACCAGCCGACTCCAAAATTCAGCGGTTCCCCATCTCAGCCCAGAAAGCAGGTAGAACAACTTTTGTGGTGTCTTTCAGATGCCTACCGGAGCAATGTAAAAACTACCAGGAGAACTCCTTTCTGGCACCTTCCGTGGTGGAGTTGTGCATGGGGTGTGTTTGGAACATTTTGCCACCAGCCGACTCCAAAATTCAGCGGTTCCCCATCTCAGCCCAGAAAGCAGGTAGAACAACTTTTGTAGTGTCTTTTTGATGCCTACCAAGGTAGTGTAAAATCTACCAACAGAACTCCTCTCTGGCACCTTCCCCGGTGGAGTTGTGCAGGGGGTGTGTTTGGAACATTTTGTCACCGGCCGACTCCAAAATTCAGCGTTTCCCCATCTCAGCCCAGAAAGCAGGTAGAACATCTTTTGTGGTGTCTTTTAGATGCCTACCAAGGTAGTGTAAAATCTACCAAGAGAACTCCTGTCTGGCACCTTCCCCGGTGGAGTTGTGCATGGGGTGTGTTTGGAACATTTTGCCACCAGCCGACTCCAAAATTCAGCTGTTCCCCATCTCAGCCCAGAAAGCAGGTAGAACAACTTTTGTAGTGTCTTTTTGATGCCTACCAAGGTAGTGTAAAATCTACCAACAGAACTCCTGTCTGGCACCTTCCCCGGTGGAGTTGTGCAGGGGGTGTGTTTGGAACATTTTGTCACCGGCCGAGTCCAAAATTCAGCGGTTCCCCATCTCAGCCCAGAAAGCAGGTAGAACATCTTTTGTGGTGTCTTTTAGATGCCTACCAAGGTAGTGTAAAATCTACCAAGAGAACTCCTGTCTGGCACCTTCCCCGGTGGAGTTGTGCATGGGGTGTGTTTGGAACATTTTGTCACCGGCCGACTCCAAAATTCAGCGGTTCCCCATCTCAGCCCAGAAAGCAGGTAGAACAACTTTTGTGGTGTCTTTCAGATGCCTACCAAGGTAGTGTAAAATCTACCAACAGAACTCCTCTCTGGCACCTTCCCCGGTGGAGTTGTGCAGGGGGTGTGTTTGGAACATTTTGTCACCGGCCGACTCCAAAATTCAGCGTTTCCCCATCTCAGCCCAGAAAGCAGGTAGAACATCTTTTGTGGTGTCTTTTAGATGCCTACCAAGGTAGTGTAAAATCTACCAAGAGAACTCCTGTCTGGCACCTTCCCCGGTGGAGTTGTGCATGGGGTGTGTTTGGAACATTTTGCCACCAGCCGACTCCAAAATTCAGCTGTTCCCCATCTCAGCCCAGAAAGCAGGTAGAACAACTTTTGTAGTGTCTTTTTGATGCCTACCAAGGTAGTGTAAAATCTACCAACAGAACTCCTGTCTGGCACCTTCCCCGGTGGAGTTGTGCAGGGGGTGTGTTTGGAACATTTTGTCACCGGCCGAGTCCAAAATTCAGCGGTTCCCCATCTCAGCCCAGAAAGCAGGTAGAACATCTTTTGTGGTGTCTTTTAGATGCCTACCAAGGTAGTGTAAAATCTACCAAGAGAACTCCTGTCTGGCACCTTCCCCGGTGGAGTTGTGCATGGGGTGTGTTTGGAACATTTTGTCACCGGCCGACTCCAAAATTCAGCGGTTCCCCATCTCAGCCCAGAAAGCAGGTAGAACAACTTTTGTGGTGTCTTTCAGATGCCTACCAAGGTAGTGTAAAAACTACTAAGAGAACTCCTGTCTGGCACCTTCCCCGGTGGAGTTGTGCAGGGGGTGTGTTTGGAACATTTTGTCACCGGCCGAGTCCAAAATTCAGCGATTCCCCATCTCAGCCCAGAAAGCAGATAGAACAAGTTTTGTGGTGTCTTTGAGGTGCCTACCAGAGCAATGTAAAAACTACCAGGAGAACTCCTGTCTGGCACCTTCCCCGGTGGAGTTGTGCATGGGGTGTGTTTGGAACATTTTGTCACCAGCCGACTCCAAAATTCAGCGGTTCCCCATCTCAGCCCAGAAAGCAGGTAGAACAACTTTTGTAGTGTCTTTTTGATGCCTACCAAGGTAGTGTAAAATCTACCAGGAGAACTCCTGTCTGGCACCTTCCCCGGTGGAGTTGTGCAGGGGGTGTGTTTGGAACATTTTGTCACCGGCCGAGTCCAAAATTCAGCGGTTCCCCATCTCAGCCCAGAAAGCAGGTAGAACATCTTTTGTGGTGTCTTTGAGGTGCCTACCAGAGCAATGTAAAAACTACCAGGAGAACTCCTGTCTGGCACCTTCCCCGGTGGAGTTGTGCATGGGGTGTGTTTGGAACATTTCGCCACCAGCCGACTCCAAAATTCAGCTGTTCCCCATCTCAGCCCAGAAAGCAGGAAGAACAACTTTTGTAGTGTCTTTTTGATGCCTACCAAGGTAGTGTAAAATCTACCAACAGAACTCCTGTCTAGCACCGTCCCCGGTGGAGTTGTGCAGGGGGTGTGTTTGGAACATTTTGTCACCGGCCGACTCCAAAATTCAGCGGTTCCCCATCTCAGCCCAGAAAGCAGGTAGAACAACTTTTGTGGTGTCTTTCAGATGCCTACCGGAGCAATGTAAAAACTACCAGGAGAACTCCTTTCTGGCACCTTCCCCGGTGGAGTTGTGCAGGGGGTGTGTTTGGAACATTTTGTCACCAGCCGAGTGCAAAATTCATCTGTTCCCCACCTCAGCCCAGAAAGCAGGTAGAACAACTTTTGTAGTGTCTTTTTGATGCCTACCAAGGTAGTGTAAAATCTACCAAGAGAACTCCTGTCTGGCACCTTCCCCGGTGGAGTTGTGCATGGGGTGTGTTTGGAACATTTTGTCACCGGCCGACTCCAAAATTCAGCGTTTCCCCATCTCAGCCCAGAAAGCAGGTAGAACATCTTTTGTGGTGTCTTTTAGATGCCTACCAAGGTAGTGTAAAATCTACCAAGAGAACTCCTGTCTGGCACCTTCCCCGGTGGAGTTGTGCATGGGGTGTGTTTGGAACATTTTGCCACCAGCCGACTCCAAAATTCAGCTGTTCCCCATCTCAGCCCAGAAAGCAGGTAGAACATCTTTTGTGGTGTCTTTTAGATGCCTACCAAGGTAGTGTAAAAACTACCAACAGAACTCCTGTCTGGCACCTTCCGTGGTGGAGTTGTGCATGGGGTGTGTTTGGAACATTTTGTCACCGGCCGACTCCAAAATTCAGCGGTTCCCCATCTCAGCCCAGAAAGCAGGTAGAACAACTTTTGTGGTGTCTTTCAGATGCCTACCAAGGTAGTGTAAAAACTACTAAGAGAACTCCTGTCTGGCACCTTCCCCGGTGGAGTTGTGCAGGGGGTGTGTTTGGAACATTTTGTCACCGGCCGAGTCCAAAATTCAGCTCTTCCCCATCTCAGCCCAGAAAGCAGATAGAACAAGTTTTGTGGTGTCTTTCAGATGCCTACCGGAGCAATGTAAAAACTACCAGGAGAACTCCTGTCTGGCACCTTCCCCGGTGGAGTTGTGCAGGGGGTGTGTTTGGAACATTTTGTCACCAGCCGAGTCCAAAATTCAGCGGTTCCCCATCTCAGCCCAGAAAGCAGGTAGAACATCTTTTGTGGTGTCTTTGAGGTGCCTACCAGAGCAATGTAAAAACTACCAGGAGAACTCCTGTCTGGCACCTTCCCCGGTGGAGTTGTGCATGGGGTGTGTTTGGAACATTTTGCCACCAGCCGACTCCAAAATTCAGCGGTTCCCCATCTCAGCCCAGAAAGCAGGTAGAACAACTTTTGTGGTGTCTTTCAGATGCCTACCGGAGCAATGTAAAAACTACCAGGAGAACTCCTTTCTGGCACCTTCCCCGGTGGAGTTGTGCAGGGGGTGTGTTTGGAACATTTTGTCACCGGCCGAGTGCAAAATTCATCTGTTCCCCACCTCAGCCCAGAAAGCAGGTAGAACAACTTTTGTAGTGTCTTTTTGATGCCTACCAAGGTAGTGTAAAATCTACCAAGAGAACTCCTGTCTGGCACCTTCCCCGGTGGAGTTGTGCAGGGGGTGTGTTTGGAACATTTTGTCACCGGCCGAGTCCAAAATTCAGCGGTTCCCCATCTCAGCCCAGAAAGCAGGTAGAACATCTTTTGTGGTGTCTTTCAGATACCTACCCAGGTAGTGTAAAAACTACTAAGAGAACTCCTGTCTGGCACCTTCCCCGGTGGAGTTGTGTATGGGGTGTGTTTGGAACATTTTGCCACCAGCCGACTCCAAAATTCAGCTGTTCCCCATCTCAGCCCAGAAAGCAGGAAGAAAAACTTTTGTAGTGCCTTTCAAATGCCTACCAAGGTAGTGTAAAATCTACCAACAGAACTCCTGTCTAGCACCTTCCCCGGTGGAGTTGTGCATGGGGTGTGTTTGGAACATTTTGTCACCGGCCGAGTCCAAAATTCAGCGTTTCCCCATCTCAGCCCAGAAAGCAGGTAGAACAACTTTTGTGGTGTCTTTCAGATGCCTACCGGAGCAATGTAAAAACTACCAGGAGAACTCCTGTCTGGCACCTTCCCCGGTGGAGTTGTGCAGGGGGTGTGTTTGGAACATTTTGTCACCAGCCGAGTGCAAAATTCATCTGTTCCCCACCTCAGCCCAGAAAGCAGGTAGAACAACTTTTGTAGTGTCTTTTTGATGCCTACCAAGGTAGTGTAAAATCTACCAACAGAACTCCTGTCTGGCACCTTCCCCGGTGGAGTTGTGCAGGGGGTGTGTTTGGAACATTTTGTCACCGGCCGAGTCCAAAATTCAGCGGTTCCCCATCTCAGCCCAGAAAGCAGGTAGAACATCTTTTGTGGTGTCTTTGAGGTGCCTACCAGAGCAATGTAAAAACTACCAGGAGAACTCCTGTCTGGCACCTTCCCCGGTGGAGTTGTGCATGGGGTGTGTTTGGAACATTTTGTCACCGGCCGACTCCAAAATTCAGCGGTTCCCCATCTCAGCCCAGAAAGCAGGTAGAACATCTTTTGTGGTGTCTTTTAGATGCCTACCAAGGTAGTGTAAAATCTACCAAGAGAACTCCTGTCTGGCACCTTCCCCGGTGGAGTTGTGCAGGGGGTGTGTTTGGAACATTTTGTCACCGGCCGACTCCAAAATTCAGCTGTTCCCCATCTCAGCCCAGAAAGCAGGTAGAACATCTTTTGTGGTGTCTTTCAGATGCCTACCGGAGCAATGTAAAAACTACCAGGAGAACTCCTTTCTGGCACCTTCCCCGGTGGAGTTGTGCAGGGGGTGTGTTTGTAACATTTTGCCACAAGCCGAGTCCAAAATTCAGCGGTTCCCCATCTCAGCCCAGAAAGCAGGAAGAACAACTTTTGTGGTGCCTTTCAGCTGCCTACCAAGGTAGTGTAAAATCTACCAACAGAACTCCTGTCTGGCACCTTCCCCGGTGGAGTTGTGCAGGGGGTGTGTTTGGAACATTTTGTCACCAGCTGACTCCAAAATTCAGCGGTTCCCCATCTCAGCCCAGAAAGCAGGAAGAACAACTTTTGTGGTGCCTTTCAGCTGCCTACCAAGGTAGTGTAAAATCTACCAACAGAACTCCTGTCTGGCACCTTCCCCGGTGGAGTTGTGCAGGGGGTGTGTTTGGAACATTTTGTCACCAGCCGACTCCAAAATTCAGCGGTTCCCCATCTCAGCCCAGAAAGCAGGTAGAACAACTTTTGTGGTGTCTTTCAGATGCCTACCGGAGCAATGTAAAAACTACCAGGAGAACTCCTTTCTGGCACCTTCCGTGGTGGAGTTGTGCATGGGGTGTGTTTGGAACATTTTGCCACCAGCCGACTCCAAAATTCAGCGGTTCCCCATCTCAGCCCAGAAAGCAGGTAGAACAACTTTTGTAGTGTCTTTTTGATGCCTACCAAGGTAGTGTAAAATCTACCAACAGAACTCCTCTCTGGCACCTTCCCCGGTGGAGTTGTGCAGGGGGTGTGTTTGGAACATTTTGTCACCGGCCGACTCCAAAATTCAGCGTTTCCCCATCTCAGCCCAGAAAGCAGGTAGAACATCTTTTGTGGTGTCTTTTAGATGCCTACCAAGGTAGTGTAAAATCTACCAAGAGAACTCCTGTCTGGCACCTTCCCCGGTGGAGTTGTGCATGGGGTGTGTTTGGAACATTTTGCCACCAGCCGACTCCAAAATTCAGCTGTTCCCCATCTCAGCCCAGAAAGCAGGTAGAACAACTTTTGTAGTGTCTTTTTGATGCCTACCAAGGTAGTGTAAAATCTACCAACAGAACTCCTGTCTGGCACCTTCCCCGGTGGAGTTGTGCAGGGGGTGTGTTTGGAACATTTTGTCACCGGCCGAGTCCAAAATTCAGCGGTTCCCCATCTCAGCCCAGAAAGCAGGTAGAACATCTTTTGTGGTGTCTTTTAGATGCCTACCAAGGTAGTGTAAAATCTACCAAGAGAACTCCTGTCTGGCACCTTCCCCGGTGGAGTTGTGCATGGGGTGTGTTTGGAACATTTTGTCACCGGCCGACTCCAAAATTCAGCGGTTCCCCATCTCAGCCCAGAAAGCAGGTAGAACAACTTTTGTGGTGTCTTTCAGATGCCTACCAAGGTAGTGTAAAAACTACTAAGAGAACTCCTGTCTGGCACCTTCCCCGGTGGAGTTGTGCAGGGGGTGTGTTTGGAACATTTTGTCACCGGCCGAGTCCAAAATTCAGCGATTCCCCATCTCAGCCCAGAAAGCAGATAGAACAAGTTTTGTGGTGTCTTTGAGGTGCCTACCAGAGCAATGTAAAAACTACCAGGAGAACTCCTGTCTGGCACCTTCCCCGGTGGAGTTGTGCATGGGGTGTGTTTGGAACATTTTGTCACCAGCCGACTCCAAAATTCAGCGGTTCCCCATCTCAGCCCAGAAAGCAGGTAGAACAACTTTTGTAGTGTCTTTTTGATGCCTACCAAGGTAGTGTAAAATCTACCAGGAGAACTCCTGTCTGGCACCTTCCCCGGTGGAGTTGTGCAGGGGGTGTGTTTGGAACATTTTGTCACCGGCCGAGTCCAAAATTCAGCGGTTCCCCATCTCAGCCCAGAAAGCAGGTAGAACATCTTTTGTGGTGTCTTTGAGGTGCCTACCAGAGCAATGTAAAAACTACCAGGAGAACTCCTGTCTGGCACCTTCCCCGGTGGAGTTGTGCATGGGGTGTGTTTGGAACATTTCGCCACCAGCCGACTCCAAAATTCAGCTGTTCCCCATCTCAGCCCAGAAAGCAGGAAGAACAACTTTTGTAGTGTCTTTTTGATGCCTACCAAGGTAGTGTAAAATCTACCAACAGAACTCCTGTCTAGCACCGTCCCCGGTGGAGTTGTGCAGGGGGTGTGTTTGGAACATTTTGTCACCGGCCGACTCCAAAATTCAGCGGTTCCCCATCTCAGCCCAGAAAGCAGGTAGAACAACTTTTGTGGTGTCTTTCAGATGCCTACCGGAGCAATGTAAAAACTACCAGGAGAACTCCTGTCTGGCACCTTCCCCGGTGGAGTTGTGCAGGGGGTGTGTTTGGAACATTTTGTCACCAGCCGAGTCCAAAATTCATCTGTTCCCCACCTCAGCCCAGAAAGCAGGTAGAACAACTTTTGTAGTGTCTTTTTGATGCCTACCAAGGTAGTGTAAAATCTACCAAGAGAACTCCTGTCTGGCACCTTCCCCGGTGGAGTTGTGCATGGGGTGTGTTTGGAACATTTTGTCACCGGCCGACTCCAAAATTCAGCGTTTCCCCATCTCAGCCCAGAAAGCAGGTAGAACATCTTTTGTGGTGTCTTTTAGATGCCTACCAAGGTAGTGTAAAATCTACCAAGAGAACTCCTGTCTGGCACCTTCCCCGGTGGAGTTGTGCATGGGGTGTGTTTGGAACATTTTGCCACCAGCCGACTCCAAAATTCAGCTGTTCCCCATCTCAGCCCAGAAAGCAGGTAGAACATCTTTTGTGGTGTCTTTTAGATGCCTACCAAGGTAATGTAAAAACTACCAGGAGAACTCCTGTCTGGCACCTTCCCCGGTGGAGTTGTGCATGGGGTGTGTTTGGAACATTTTGTCACCGGCCGACTCCAAAATTCAGCGGTTCCCCATCTCAGCCCAGAAAGCAGGTAGAACAACTTTTGTGGTGTCTTTCAGATGCCTACCAAGGTAGTGTAAAAACTACTAAGAGAACTCCTGTCTGGCACCTTCCCCGGTGGAGTTGTGCAGGGGGTGTGTTTGGAACATTTTGTCACCGGCCGAGTCCAAAATTCAGCTCTTCCCCATCTCAGCCCAGAAAGCAGATAGAACAAGTTTTGTGGTGTCTTTCAGATGCCTACCGGAGCAATGTAAAAACTACCAGGAGAACTCCTTTCTGGCACCTTCCCCGGTGGAGTTGTGCAGGGGGTGTGTTTGGAACATTTTGTCACCAGCCGAGTCCAAAATTCAGCGGTTCCCCATCTCAGCCCAGAAAGCAGGTAGAACATCTTTTGTGGTGTCTTTGAGGTGCCTACCAGAGCAATGTAAAAACTACCAGGAGAACTCCTGTCTGGCACCTTCCCCGGTGGAGTTGTGCATGGGGTGTGTTTGGAACATTTTGTCACCAGCCGACTCCAAAATTCAGCGGTTCCCCATCTCAGCCCAGAAAGCAGGTAGAACAACTTTTGTAGTGTCTTTTTGATGCCTACCAAGGTAGTGTAAAATCTACCAGGAGAACTCCTGTCTGGCACCTTCCCCGGTGGAGTTGTGCAGGGGGTGTGTTTGGAACATTTTGTCACCGGCCGAGTCCAAAATTCAGCGGTTCCCCATCTCAGCCCAGAAAGCAGGTAGAACATCTTTTGTGGTGTCTTTGAGGTGCCTACCAGAGCAATGTAAAAACTACCAGGAGAACTCCTGTCTGGCACCTTCCCCGGTGGAGTTGTGCATGGGGTGTGTTTGGAACATTTCGCCACCAGCCGACTCCAAAATTCAGCTGTTCCCCATCTCAGCCCAGAAAGCAGGAAGAACAACTTTTGTAGTGTCTTTTTGATGCCTACCAAGGTAGTGTAAAATCTACCAACAGAACTCCTGTCTAGCACCGTCCCCGGTGGAGTTGTGCAGGGGGTGTGTTTGGAACATTTTGTCACCGGCCGACTCCAAAATTCAGCGGTTCCCCATCTCAGCCCAGAAAGCAGGTAGAACAACTTTTGTGGTGTCTTTCAGATGCCTACCGGAGCAATGTAAAAACTACCAGGAGAACTCCTGTCTGGCACCTTCCCCGGTGGAGTTGTGCAGGGGGTGTGTTTGGAACATTTTGTCACCAGCCGAGTCCAAAATTCATCTGTTCCCCACCTCAGCCCAGAAAGCAGGTAGAACAACTTTTGTAGTGTCTTTTTGATGCCTACCAAGGTAGTGTAAAATCTACCAAGAGAACTCCTGTCTGGCACCTTCCCCGGTGGAGTTGTGCATGGGGTGTGTTTGGAACATTTTGTCACCGGCCGACTCCAAAATTCAGCGTTTCCCCATCTCAGCCCAGAAAGCAGGTAGAACATCTTTTGTGGTGTCTTTTAGATGCCTACCAAGGTAGTGTAAAATCTACCAAGAGAACTCCTGTCTGGCACCTTCCCCGGTGGAGTTGTGCATGGGGTGTGTTTGGAACATTTTGCCACCAGCCGACTCCAAAATTCAGCTGTTCCCCATCTCAGCCCAGAAAGCAGGTAGAACATCTTTTGTGGTGTCTTTTAGATGCCTACCAAGGTAATGTAAAAACTACCAGGAGAACTCCTGTCTGGCACCTTCCCCGGTGGAGTTGTGCATGGGGTGTGTTTGGAACATTTTGTCACCGGCCGACTCCAAAATTCAGCGGTTCCCCATCTCAGCCCAGAAAGCAGGTAGAACAACTTTTGTGGTGTCTTTCAGATGCCTACCAAGGTAGTGTAAAAACTACTAAGAGAACTCCTGTCTGGCACCTTCCCCGGTGGAGTTGTGCAGGGGGTGTGTTTGGAACATTTTGTCACCGGCCGAGTCCAAAATTCAGCTCTTCCCCATCTCAGCCCAGAAAGCAGATAGAACAAGTTTTGTGGTGTCTTTCAGATGCCTACCGGAGCAATGTAAAAACTACCAGGAGAACTCCTTTCTGGCACCTTCCCCGGTGGAGTTGTGCAGGGGGTGTGTTTGGAACATTTTGTCACCAGCCGAGTCCAAAATTCAGCGGTTCCCCATCTCAGCCCAGAAAGCAGGTAGAACATCTTTTGTGGTGTCTTTGAGGTGCCTACCAGAGCAATGTAAAAACTACCAGGAGAACTCCTGTCTGGCACCTTCCCCGGTGGAGTTGTGCATGGGGTGTGTTTGGAACATTTTGCCACCAGCCGACTCCAAAATTCAGCTGTTCCCCATCTCAGCCCAGAAAGCAGGAAGAACAACTTTTGTAGTGTCTTTTTGATGCCTACCAAGGTAGTGTAAAATCTACCAACAGAACTCCTGTCTAGCACCGTCCCCGGTGGAGTTGTGCAGGGGGTGTGTTTGGAACATTTTGTCACCGGCCGACTCCAAAATTCAGCGGTTCCCCATCTCAGCCCAGAAAGCAGGTAGAACAACTTTTGTGGTGTCTTTCAGATGCCTACCGGAGCAATGTAAAAACTACCAGGAGAACTCCTTTCTGGCACCTTCCCCGGTGGAGTTGTGCAGGGGGTGTGTTTGGAACATTTTGTCACCAGCCGAGTGCAAAATTCATCTGTTCCCCACCTCAGCCCAGAAAGCAGGTAGAACAACTTTTGTAGTGTCTTTTTGATGCCTACCAAGGTAGTGTAAAATCTACCAAGAGAACTCCTGTCTGGCACCTTCCCCGGTGGAGTTGTGCAGGGGGTGTGTTTGGAACATTTTGTCACCGGCCGAGTCCAAAATTCAGCTCTTCCCCATCTCAGCCCAGAAAGCAGGTAGAACAACTTTTGTGGTGTCTTTGAGGTGCCTACCAGAGCAATGTAAAAACTACCAGGAGAACTCCTTTCTGGCACCTTCCGTGGTGGAGTTGTGCATGGGGTGTGTTTGGAACATTTTGTCACCAGCCGAGTCCAAAACTCAGCGGTTCCCCATCTCAGCCCAGAAAGCAGGTAGAACAACTTTTGTAGTGTCTTTTTGATGCCTACCAAGGTAGTGTAAAATCTACCAACAGAACTCCTCTCTGGCACCTTCCCCGGTGGAGTTGTGCATGGGGTGTGTTTGGAACATTTTGTCACCGGCCGAGTCCAAAATTCAGCGGTTCCCCATCTCAGCCCAGAAAGCAGGTAGAACATCTTTTGTGGTGTCTTTTAGATGCCTACCAAGGCAGTGTAAAAACTATCAAGAGAACTCCTGTCTGGCACCTTCCCCGGTGGAGTTGTGCAGGGGGTGTGTTTGGAACATTTTGTCACCAGCCGACTCCAAAATTCAGCGGTTCCCCATCTCAGCCCAGAAAGCAGGTAGTACAACTTTTGTGGTGTCTTTCAGCTGCCTACCAAGGTAGTGTAAAATCTACCAACAGAACTCCTGTCTGGCACCTTCCCCGGTGGAGTTGTGCATGGGGTGTGTTTGGAACATTTTGTCGCCAGCCGAGTCCAAAATTCAGCTGTTCCCCATCTCAGCCCAGAAAGCAGGTAGAACAACTTTTGTGGTGTCTTTCAGATGCCTACCAAGGTAGTGTAAAATCTACCAAGAGAACTCCTGTCTGGCACCTTCCCCGGTGGAGTTGTGCATGGGGTGTGTTTGGAACATTTTGTCACCGGCCGACTCCAAAATTCAGCTGTTCCCCATCTCAGCCCAGAAAGCAGGTAGAACATCTTTTGTGGTGTCTTTCAGATGCCTACCGGAGCAATGTAAAAACTACCAGGAGAACTCCTTTCTGGCACCTTCCCCGGTGGAGTTGTGCAGGGGGTGTGTTTGTAACATTTTGCCACAAGCCGAGTCCAAAATTCAGCGGTTCCCCATCTCAGCCCAGAAAGCAGGAAGAACAACTTTTGTGGTGCCTTTCAGCTGCCTACCAAGGTAGTGTAAAATCTACCAACAGAACTCCTGTCTGGCACCTTCCCCGGTGGAGTTGTGCAGGGGGTGTGTTTGGAACATTTTGTCACCAGCTGACTCCAAAATTCAGCGGTTCCCCATCTCAGCCCAGAAAGCAGGAAGAACAACTTTTGTGGTGCCTTTCAGCTGCCTACCAAGGTAGTGTAAAATCTACCAACAGAACTCCTGTCTGGCACCTTCCCCGGTGGAGTTGTGCAGGGGGTGTGTTTGGAACATTTTGTCACCAGCCGACTCCAAAATTCAGCGGTTCCCCATCTCAGCCCAGAAAGCAGGTAGAACAACTTTTGTGGTGTCTTTCAGATGCCTACCGGAGCAATGTAAAAACTACCAGGAGAACTCCTTTCTGGCACCTTCCGTGGTGGAGTTGTGCATGGGGTGTGTTTGGAACATTTTGCCACCAGCCGACTCCAAAATTCAGCGGTTCCCCATCTCAGCCCAGAAAGCAGGTAGAACAACTTTTGTAGTGTCTTTTTGATGCCTACCAAGGTAGTGTAAAATCTACCAACAGAACTCCTCTCTGGCACCTTCCCCGGTGGAGTTGTGCAGGGGGTGTGTTTGGAACATTTTGTCACCGGCCGACTCCAAAATTCAGCGTTTCCCCATCTCAGCCCAGAAAGCAGGTAGAACATCTTTTGTGGTGTCTTTTAGATGCCTACCAAGGTAGTGTAAAATCTACCAAGAGAACTCCTGTCTGGCACCTTCCCCGGTGGAGTTGTGCATGGGGTGTGTTTGGAACATTTTGCCACCAGCCGACTCCAAAATTCAGCTGTTCCCCATCTCAGCCCAGAAAGCAGGTAGAACAACTTTTGTAGTGTCTTTTTGATGCCTACCAAGGTAGTGTAAAATCTACCAACAGAACTCCTGTCTGGCACCTTCCCCGGTGGAGTTGTGCAGGGGGTGTGTTTGGAACATTTTGTCACCGGCCGAGTCCAAAATTCAGCGGTTCCCCATCTCAGCCCAGAAAGCAGGTAGAACATCTTTTGTGGTGTCTTTTAGATGCCTACCAAGGTAGTGTAAAATCTACCAAGAGAACTCCTGTCTGGCACCTTCCCCGGTGGAGTTGTGCATGGGGTGTGTTTGGAACATTTTGTCACCGGCCGACTCCAAAATTCAGCGGTTCCCCATCTCAGCCCAGAAAGCAGGTAGAACAACTTTTGTGGTGTCTTTCAGATGCCTACCAAGGTAGTGTAAAAACTACTAAGAGAACTCCTGTCTGGCACCTTCCCCGGTGGAGTTGTGCAGGGGGTGTGTTTGGAACATTTTGTCACCGGCCGAGTCCAAAATTCAGCGATTCCCCATCTCAGCCCAGAAAGCAGATAGAACAAGTTTTGTGGTGTCTTTGAGGTGCCTACCAGAGCAATGTAAAAACTACCAGGAGAACTCCTGTCTGGCACCTTCCCCGGTGGAGTTGTGCATGGGGTGTGTTTGGAACATTTTGTCACCAGCCGACTCCAAAATTCAGCGGTTCCCCATCTCAGCCCAGAAAGCAGGTAGAACAACTTTTGTAGTGTCTTTTTGATGCCTACCAAGGTAGTGTAAAATCTACCAGGAGAACTCCTGTCTGGCACCTTCCCCGGTGGAGTTGTGCAGGGGGTGTGTTTGGAACATTTTGTCACCGGCCGAGTCCAAAATTCAGCGGTTCCCCATCTCAGCCCAGAAAGCAGGTAGAACATCTTTTGTGGTGTCTTTGAGGTGCCTACCAGAGCAATGTAAAAACTACCAGGAGAACTCCTGTCTGGCACCTTCCCCGGTGGAGTTGTGCATGGGGTGTGTTTGGAACATTTCGCCACCAGCCGACTCCAAAATTCAGCTGTTCCCCATCTCAGCCCAGAAAGCAGGAAGAACAACTTTTGTAGTGTCTTTTTGATGCCTACCAAGGTAGTGTAAAATCTACCAACAGAACTCCTGTCTAGCACCGTCCCCGGTGGAGTTGTGCAGGGGGTGTGTTTGGAACATTTTGTCACCGGCCGACTCCAAAATTCAGCGGTTCCCCATCTCAGCCCAGAAAGCAGGTAGAACAACTTTTGTGGTGTCTTTCAGATGCCTACCGGAGCAATGTAAAAACTACCAGGAGAACTCCTGTCTGGCACCTTCCCCGGTGGAGTTGTGCAGGGGGTGTGTTTGGAACATTTTGTCACCAGCCGAGTCCAAAATTCATCTGTTCCCCACCTCAGCCCAGAAAGCAGGTAGAACAACTTTTGTAGTGTCTTTTTGATGCCTACCAAGGTAGTGTAAAATCTACCAAGAGAACTCCTGTCTGGCACCTTCCCCGGTGGAGTTGTGCATGGGGTGTGTTTGGAACATTTTGTCACCGGCCGACTCCAAAATTCAGCGTTTCCCCATCTCAGCCCAGAAAGCAGGTAGAACATCTTTTGTGGTGTCTTTTAGATGCCTACCAAGGTAGTGTAAAATCTACCAAGAGAACTCCTGTCTGGCACCTTCCCCGGTGGAGTTGTGCATGGGGTGTGTTTGGAACATTTTGCCACCAGCCGACTCCAAAATTCAGCTGTTCCCCATCTCAGCCCAGAAAGCAGGTAGAACATCTTTTGTGGTGTCTTTTAGATGCCTACCAAGGTAATGTAAAAACTACCAGGAGAACTCCTGTCTGGCACCTTCCCCGGTGGAGTTGTGCATGGGGTGTGTTTGGAACATTTTGTCACCGGCCGACTCCAAAATTCAGCGGTTCCCCATCTCAGCCCAGAAAGCAGGTAGAACAACTTTTGTGGTGTCTTTCAGATGCCTACCAAGGTAGTGTAAAAACTACTAAGAGAACTCCTGTCTGGCACCTTCCCCGGTGGAGTTGTGCAGGGGGTGTGTTTGGAACATTTTGTCACCGGCCGAGTCCAAAATTCAGCTCTTCCCCATCTCAGCCCAGAAAGCAGATAGAACAAGTTTTGTGGTGTCTTTCAGATGCCTACCGGAGCAATGTAAAAACTACCAGGAGAACTCCTTTCTGGCACCTTCCCCGGTGGAGTTGTGCAGGGGGTGTGTTTGGAACATTTTGTCACCAGCCGAGTCCAAAATTCAGCGGTTCCCCATCTCAGCCCAGAAAGCAGGTAGAACATCTTTTGTGGTGTCTTTGAGGTGCCTACCAGAGCAATGTAAAAACTACCAGGAGAACTCCTGTCTGGCACCTTCCCCGGTGGAGTTGTGCATGGGGTGTGTTTGGAACATTTTGCCACCAGCCGACTCCAAAATTCAGCTGTTCCCCATCTCAGCCCAGAAAGCAGGAAGAACAACTTTTGTAGTGTCTTTTTGATGCCTACCAAGGTAGTGTAAAATCTACCAACAGAACTCCTGTCTAGCACCGTCCCCGGTGGAGTTGTGCAGGGGGTGTGTTTGGAACATTTTGTCACCGGCCGACTCCAAAATTCAGCGGTTCCCCATCTCAGCCCAGAAAGCAGGTAGAACAACTTTTGTGGTGTCTTTCAGATGCCTACCGGAGCAATGTAAAAACTACCAGGAGAACTCCTTTCTGGCACCTTCCCCGGTGGAGTTGTGCAGGGGGTGTGTTTGGAACATTTTGTCACCAGCCGAGTGCAAAATTCATCTGTTCCCCACCTCAGCCCAGAAAGCAGGTAGAACAACTTTTGTAGTGTCTTTTTGATGCCTACCAAGGTAGTGTAAAATCTACCAAGAGAACTCCTGTCTGGCACCTTCCCCGGTGGAGTTGTGCAGGGGGTGTGTTTGGAACATTTTGTCACCGGCCGAGTCCAAAATTCAGCTCTTCCCCATCTCAGCCCAGAAAGCAGGTAGAACAACTTTTGTGGTGTCTTTGAGGTGCCTACCAGAGCAATGTAAAAACTACCAGGAGAACTCCTTTCTGGCACCTTCCGTGGTGGAGTTGTGCATGGGGTGTGTTTGGAACATTTTGTCACCAGCCGAGTCCAAAACTCAGCGGTTCCCCATCTCAGCCCAGAAAGCAGGTAGAACAACTTTTGTAGTGTCTTTTTGATGCCTACCAAGGTAGTGTAAAATCTACCAACAGAACTCCTCTCTGGCACCTTCCCCGGTGGAGTTGTGCATGGGGTGTGTTTGGAACATTTTGTCACCGGCCGAGTCCAAAATTCAGCGGTTCCCCATCTCAGCCCAGAAAGCAGGTAGAACATCTTTTGTGGTGTCTTTTAGATGCCTACCAAGGCAGTGTAAAAACTATCAAGAGAACTCCTGTCTGGCACCTTCCCCGGTGGAGTTGTGCAGGGGGTGTGTTTGGAACATTTTGTCACCAGCCGACTCCAAAATTCAGCGGTTCCCCATCTCAGCCCAGAAAGCAGGTAGTACAACTTTTGTGGTGTCTTTCAGCTGCCTACCAAGGTAGTGTAAAATCTACCAACAGAACTCCTGTCTGGCACCTTCCCCGGTGGAGTTGTGCATGGGGTGTGTTTGGAACATTTTGTCGCCAGCCGAGTCCAAAATTCAGCTGTTCCCCATCTCAGCCCAGAAAGCAGGTAGAACAACTTTTGTGGTGTCTTTCAGATGCCTACCAAGGTAGTGTAAAATCTACCAAGAGAACTCCTGTCTGGCACCTTCCCCGGTGGAGTTGTGCATGGGGTGTGTTTGGAACATTTTGTCACCGGCCGACTCCAAAATTCAGCGGTTCCCCACCTCAGCCCAGAAAGCAGGTAGAACAACTTTTGTAGTGTCTTTTTGATGCCTACCAAAGTAGTGTAAAATCTACCAACAGAACTCCTGTCTGGCACCTTCCCCGGTGGAGTTGTGCATGGGGTGTGTTTGGAACATTTTGTCACCGGCCGAGTCCAAAATTCAGCGATTCCCCATCTCAGCCCAGAAAGCAGATAGAACATCTTTTGTGGTGTCTTTGAGGTGCCTACCAGAGCAATGTAAAAACTACCAGGAGAACTCCTGTCTGGCACCTTCCCCGGTGGAGTTGTGCATGGGGTGTGTTTGGAACATTTTGTCACCGGCCGACTCCAAAATTCAGCGGTTCCCCATCTCAGCCCAGAAAGCAGGTAGAACATCTTTTGTGGTGTCTTTTAGATGCCTACCAAGGTAGTGTAAAATCTACCAGGAGAACTCCTGTCTGGCACCTTCCCCGGTGGAGTTGTGCAGGGGGTGTGTTTGGAACATTTTGTCACCGGCCGACTCCAAAATTCAGCGGTTCCCCATCTCAGCCCAGAAAGCAGGTAGAACATCTTTTGTGGTGTCTTTCAGATGCCTACCAGAGCAATGTAAAAACTACCAGGAGAACTCCTGTCTGGCACCTTCCCCGGTGGAGTTGTGCATGGGGTGTGTTTGTAACATTTTGCCACAAGCCGACTCCAAAATTCAGCTGTTCCCCATCTCAGCCCAGAAAGCAGGAAGAACAACTTTTGTAGTGTCTTTTTGATGCCTACCAAGGTAGTGTAAAATCTACCAACAGAACTCCTGTCTAGCACCGTCCCCGGTGGAGTTGTGCAGGGGGTGTGTTTGGAACATTTTGTCACCGGCCGACTCCAAAATTCAGCGGTTCCCCATCTCAGCCCAGAAAGCAGGTAGAACAACTTTTGTGGTGTCTTTCAGATGCCTACCGGAGCAATGTAAAAACTACCAGGAGAACTCCTTTCTGGCACCTTCCCCGGTGGAGTTGTGCAGGGGGTGTGTTTGGAACATTTTGTCACCAGCCGAGTCCAAAATTCATCTGTTCCCCACCTCAGCCCAGAAAGCAGGTAGAACAACTTTTGTAGTGTCTTTTTGATGCCTACCAAGGTAGTGTAAAATCTACCAAGAGAACTCCTGTCTGGCACCTTCCCCGGTGGAGTTGTGCATGGGGTGTGTTTGGAACATTTTGTCACCGGCCGACTCCAAAATTCAGCGTTTCCCCATCTCAGCCCAGAAAGCAGGTAGAACATCTTTTGTGGTGTCTTTTAGATGCCTACCAAGGTAGTGTAAAATCTACCAAGAGAACTCCTGTCTGGCACCTTCCCCGGTGGAGTTGTGCATGGGGTGTGTTTGGAACATTTTGCCACCAGCCGACTCCAAAATTCAGCTGTTCCCCATCTCAGCCCAGAAAGCAGGTAGAACATCTTTTGTGGTGTCTTTTAGATGCCTACCAAGGTAGTGTAAAAACTACCAACAGAACTCCTGTCTGGCACCTTCCGTGGTGGAGTTGTGCATGGGGTGTGTTTGGAACATTTTGTCACCGGCCGACTCCAAAATTCAGCGGTTCCCCATCTCAGCCCAGAAAGCAGGTAGAACAACTTTTGTGGTGTCTTTCAGATGCCTACCAAGGTAGTGTAAAAACTACTAAGAGAACTCCTGTCTGGCACCTTCCCCGGTGGAGTTGTGCAGGGGGTGTGTTTGGAACATTTTGTCACCGGCCGAGTCCAAAATTCAGCTCTTCCCCATCTCAGCCCAGAAAGCAGATAGAACAAGTTTTGTGGTGTCTTTCAGATGCCTACCGGAGCAATGTAAAAACTACCAGGAGAACTCCTTTCTGGCACCTTCCCCGGTGGAGTTGTGCAGGGGGTGTGTTTGGAACATTTTGTCACCAGCCGAGTCCAAAATTCAGCGGTTCCCCATCTCAGCCCAGAAAGCAGGTAGAACATCTTTTGTGGTGTCTTTGAGGTGCCTACCAGAGCAATGTAAAAACTACCAGGAGAACTCCTGTCTGGCACCTTCCCCGGTGGAGTTGTGCATGGGGTGTGTTTGGAACATTTTGCCACCAGCCGACTCCAAAATTCAGCTGTTCCCCATCTCAGCCCAGAAAGCAGGAAGAACAACTTTTGTAGTGTCTTTTTGATGCCTACCAAGGTAGTGTAAAATCTACCAACAGAACTCCTGTCTAGCACCGTCCCCGGTGGAGTTGTGCAGGGGGTGTGTTTGGAACATTTTGTCACCGGCCGACTCCAAAATTCAGCGGTTCCCCATCTCAGCCCAGAAAGCAGGTAGAACAACTTTTGTGGTGTCTTTCAGATGCCTACCGGAGCAATGTAAAAACTACCAGGAGAACTCCTTTCTGGCACCTTCCCCGGTGGAGTTGTGCAGGGGGTGTGTTTGGAACATTTTGTCACCAGCCGAGTGCAAAATTCATCTGTTCCCCACCTCAGCCCAGAAAGCAGGTAGAACAACTTTTGTAGTGTCTTTTTGATGCCTACCAAGGTAGTGTAAAATCTACCAAGAGAACTCCTGTCTGGCACCTTCCCCGGTGGAGTTGTGCAGGGGGTGTGTTTGGAACATTTTGTCACCGGCCGAGTCCAAAATTCAGCTCTTCCCCATCTCAGCCCAGAAAGCAGGTAGAACAACTTTTGTGGTGTCTTTGAGGTGCCTACCAGAGCAATGTAAAAACTACCAGGAGAACTCCTTTCTGGCACCTTCCGTGGTGGAGTTGTGCATGGGGTGTGTTTGGAACATTTTGTCACCAGCCGAGTCCAAAACTCAGCGGTTCCCCATCTCAGCCCAGAAAGCAGGTAGAACAACTTTTGTAGTGTCTTTTTGATGCCTACCAAGGTAGTGTAAAATCTACCAAGAGAACTCCTGTCTGGCACCTTCCGTGGTGGAGTTGTGCATGGGGTGTGTTTGGAACATTTTGTCACCGGCCGAGTCCAAAATTCAGCGGTTCCCCATCTCAGCCCAGAAAGCAGGTAGAACATCTTTTGTGGTGTCTTTTAGATGCCTACCAAGGCAGTGTAAAAACTATCAAGAGAACTCCTGTCTGGCACCTTCCCCGGTGGAGTTGTGCAGGGGGTGTGTTTGGAACATTTTGTCACCAGCCGACTCCAAAATTCAGCGGTTCCCCATCTCAGCCCAGAAAGCAGGTAGTACAACTTTTGTGGTGTCTTTCAGCTGCCTACCAAGGTAGTGTAAAATCTACCAACAGAACTCCTGTCTGGCACCTTCCCCGGTGGAGTTGTGCATGGGGTGTGTTTGGAACATTTTGTCGCCAGCCGAGTCCAAAATTCAGCTGTTCCCCATCTCAGCCCAGAAAGCAGGTAGAACAACTTTTGTGGTGTCTTTCAGATGCCTACCGGAGCAATGTAAAAACTACCAGGAGAACTCCTTTCTGGCACCTTCCCCGGTGGAGTTGTGCAGGGGGTGTGTTTGGAACATTTTGCCACCAGCCGACTCCAAAATTCAGCTGTTCCCCACCTCAGCCCAGAAAGCAGGTAGAACAACTTTTGTAGTGTCTTTTTGATGCCTACCAAAGTAGTGTAAAATCTACCAACAGAACTCCTGTCTGGCACCTTCCCCGGTGGAGTTGTGCATGGGGTGTGTTTGGAACATTTTGTCACCGGCCGAGTCCAAAATTCAGCGGTTCCCCATCTCAGCCCAGAAAGCAGGTAGAACATCTTTTGTGGTGTCTTTGAGGTGCCTACCAGAGCAATGTAAAAACTACCAGGAGAACTCCTGTCTGGCACCTTCCCCGGTGGAGTTGTGCATGGGGTGTGTTTGGAACATTTTGTCACCGGCCGACTCCAAAATTCAGCGGTTCCCCATCTCAGCCCAGAAAGCAGGTAGAACATCTTTTGTGGTGTCTTTTAGATGCCTACCAAGGTAGTGTAAAATCTACCAAGAGAACTCCTGTCTGGCACCTTCCCCGGTGGAGTTGTGCAGGGGGTGTGTTTGGAACATTTTGTCACCGGCCGACTCCAAAATTCAGCTGTTCCCCATCTCAGCCCAGAAAGCAGGTAGAACATCTTTTGTGGTGTCTTTCAGATGCCTACCGGAGCAATGTAAAAACTACCAGGAGAACTCCTTTCTGGCACCTTCCCCGGTGGAGTTGTGCAGGGGGTGTGTTTGTAACATTTTGCCACAAGCCGAGTCCAAAATTCAGCGGTTCCCCATCTCAGCCCAGAAAGCAGGAAGAACAACTTTTGTGGTGCCTTTCAGCTGCCTACCAAGGTAGTGTAAAATCTACCAACAGAACTCCTGTCTGGCACCTTCCCCGGTGGAGTTGTGCAGGGGGTGTGTTTGGAACATTTTGTCACCAGCTGACTCCAAAATTCAGCGGTTCCCCATCTCAGCCCAGAAAGCAGGAAGAACAACTTTTGTGGTGCCTTTCAGCTGCCTACCAAGGTAGTGTAAAATCTACCAACAGAACTCCTGTCTGGCACCTTCCCCGGTGGAGTTGTGCAGGGGGTGTGTTTGGAACATTTTGTCACCAGCCGACTCCAAAATTCAGCGGTTCCCCATCTCAGCCCAGAAAGCAGGTAGAACAACTTTTGTGGTGTCTTTCAGATGCCTACCGGAGCAATGTAAAAACTACCAGGAGAACTCCTTTCTGGCACCTTCCGTGGTGGAGTTGTGCATGGGGTGTGTTTGGAACATTTTGCCACCAGCCGACTCCAAAATTCAGCGGTTCCCCATCTCAGCCCAGAAAGCAGGTAGAACAACTTTTGTAGTGTCTTTTTGATGCCTACCAAGGTAGTGTAAAATCTACCAACAGAACTCCTCTCTGGCACCTTCCCCGGTGGAGTTGTGCAGGGGGTGTGTTTGGAACATTTTGTCACCGGCCGACTCCAAAATTCAGCGTTTCCCCATCTCAGCCCAGAAAGCAGGTAGAACATCTTTTGTGGTGTCTTTTAGATGCCTACCAAGGTAGTGTAAAATCTACCAAGAGAACTCCTGTCTGGCACCTTCCCCGGTGGAGTTGTGCATGGGGTGTGTTTGGAACATTTTGCCACCAGCCGACTCCAAAATTCAGCTGTTCCCCATCTCAGCCCAGAAAGCAGGTAGAACAACTTTTGTAGTGTCTTTTTGATGCCTACCAAGGTAGTGTAAAATCTACCAACAGAACTCCTGTCTGGCACCTTCCCCGGTGGAGTTGTGCAGGGGGTGTGTTTGGAACATTTTGTCACCGGCCGAGTCCAAAATTCAGCGGTTCCCCATCTCAGCCCAGAAAGCAGGTAGAACATCTTTTGTGGTGTCTTTTAGATGCCTACCAAGGTAGTGTAAAATCTACCAAGAGAACTCCTGTCTGGCACCTTCCCCGGTGGAGTTGTGCATGGGGTGTGTTTGGAACATTTTGTCACCGGCCGAGTCCAAAATTCAGCGGTTCCCCATCTCAGCCCAGAAAGCAGGTAGAACAACTTTTGTGGTGTCTTTCAGATGCCTACCAAGGTAGTGTAAAAACTACTAAGAGAACTCCTGTCTGGCACCTTCCCCGGTGGAGTTGTGCAGGGGGTGTGTTTGGAACATTTTGTCACCGGCCGAGTCCAAAATTCAGCGATTCCCCATCTCAGCCCAGAAAGCAGATAGAACAAGTTTTGTGGTGTCTTTGAGGTGCCTACCAGAGCAATGTAAAAACTACCAGGAGAACTCCTGTCTGGCACCTTCCCCGGTGGAGTTGTGCATGGGGTGTGTTTGGAACATTTTGTCACCAGCCGACTCCAAAATTCATCTGTTCCCCACCTCAGCCCAGAAAGCAGGTAGAACAACTTTTGTAGTGTCTTTTTGATGCCTACCAAGGTAGTGTAAAATCTACCAAGAGAACTCCTGTCTGGCACCTTCCCCGGTGGAGTTGTGCAGGGGGTGTGTTTGGAACATTTTGTCACCGGCCGACTCCAAAATTCAGCGGTTTCCCATCTCAGCCCAGAAAGCAGGTAGAACATCTTTTGTGGTGTCTTTGAGGTGCCTACCAGAGCAATGTAAAAACTACCAGGAGAACTCCTGTCTGGCACCTTCCCCGGTGGAGTTGTGCATGGGGTGTGTTTGGAACATTTTGCCACCAGCCGACTCCAAAATTCAGCTGTTCCCCATCTCAGCCCAGAAAGCAGGAAGAACAACTTTTGTAGTGTCTTTTTGATGCCTACCAAGGTAGTGTAAAATCTACCAACAGAACTCCTGTCTAGCACCGTCCCCGGTGGAGTTGTGCAGGGGGTGTGTTTGGAACATTTTGTCACCGGCCGACTCCAAAATTCAGCGGTTCCCCATCTCAGCCCAGAAAGCAGGTAGAACAACTTTTGTGGTGTCTTTCAGATGCCTACCGGAGCAATGTAAAAACTACCAGGAGAACTCCTTTCTGGCACCTTCCCCGGTGGAGTTGTGCAGGGGGTGTGTTTGGAACATTTTGTCACCAGCCGAGTGTAAAATTCATCTGTTCCCCACCTCAGCCCAGAAAGCAGGTAGAACAACTTTTGTAGTGTCTTTTTGATGCCTACCAAGGTAGTGTAAAATCTACCAAGAGAACTCCTGTCTGGCACCTTCCCCGGTGGAGTTGTGCATGGGGTGTGTTTGGAACATTTTGTCACCGGCCGACTCCCAAATTCAGCGTTTCCCCATCTCAGCCCAGAAAGCAGGTAGAACATCTTTTGTGGTGTCTTTTAGATGCCTACCAAGGTAGTGTAAAATCTACCAAGAGAACTCCTGTCTGGCACCTTCCCCGGTGGAGTTGTGCATGGGGTGTGTTTGGAACATTTTGCCACCAGCCGACTCCAAAATTCAGCTGTTCCCCATCTCAGCCCAGAAAGCAGGTAGAACATCTTTTGTGGTGTCTTTTAGATGCCTACCAAGGTAGTGTAAAATCTACCAACAGAACTCCTGTCTGGCACCTTCCGTGGTGGAGTTGTGCATGGGGTGTGTTTGGAACATTTTGTCACCGGCCGACTCCAAAATTCAGCTGTTCCCCATCTCAGCCCAGAAAGCAGGTAGAACAACTTTTGTGGTGTCTTTCAGATGCCTACCAAGGTAGTGTAAAAACTACTAAGAGAACTCCTGTCTGGCACCTTCCCCGGTGGAGTTGTGCAGGGGGTGTGTTTGGAACATTTTGTCACCGGCCGAGTCCAAAATTCAGCTCTTCCCCATCTCAGCCCAGAAAGCAGGTAGAACAACTTTTGTAGTGTCTTTTTGATGCCTACCAAGGTAGTGTAAAATCTACCAACAGAACTCCTGTCTGGCACCTTCCCCGGTGGAGTTGTGCAGGGGGTGTTTTTGGAACATTTTGCCACCAGCCGACTCCAAAATTCAGCTGTTCCCCATCTCAGCCCAGAAAGAAGGAAGAACAACTTTTGTAGTGTCTTTTTGATGCCTACCAAGGTAGTGTAAAATCTACCAACAGAACTCCTGTCTAGCACCTTCCCCGGTGGAGTTGTGCAGGGGGTGTGTTTGGAACATTTTGTCACCGGCCGACTCCAAAATTCAGCGGTTCCCCATCTCAGCCCAGAAAGCAGGTAGAACAACTTTTGTGGTGTCTTTCAGATGCCTACCGGAGCAATGTAAAAACTACCAGGAGAACTCCTTTCTGGCACCTTCCCCGGTGGAGTTGTGCATGGGGTGTGTTTGGAACATTTTGCCACCAGCCGACTCCAAAATTCAGCTGTTCCCCATCTCAGCCCAGAAAGCAGGAAGAACAACTTTTGTAGTGTCTTTTTGATGCCTACCAAGGTAGTGTAAAATCTACCAACAGAACTCCTGTCTAGCACCGTCCCCGGTGGAGTTGTGCAGGGGGTGTGTTTGGAACATTTTGTCACCGGCCGACTCCAAAATTCAGCGGTTCCCCATCTCAGCCCAGAAAGCAGGTAGAACAACTTTTGTGGTGTCTTTCAGATGCCTACCGGAGCAATGTAAAAACTACCAGGAGAACTCCTTTCTGGCACCTTCCCCGGTGGAGTTGTGCAGGGGGTGTGTTTGGAACATTTTGTCACCAGCCGAGTGCAAAATTCATCTGTTCCCCACCTCAGCCCAGAAAGCAGGTAGAACAACTTTTGTAGTGTCTTTTTGATGCCTACCAAGGTAGTGTAAAATCTACCAAGAGAACTCCTGTCTGGCACCTTCCCCGGTGGAGTTGTGCAGGGGGTGTGTTTGGAACATTTTGTCACCGGCCGAGTCCAAAATTCAGCTCTTCCCCATCTCAGCCCAGAAAGCAGGTAGAACAACTTTTGTGGTGTCTTTGAGGTGCCTACCAGAGCAATGTAAAAACTACCAGGAGAACTCCTGTCTGGCACCTTCCGTGGTGGAGTTGTGCATGGGGTGTGTTTGGAACATTTTGTCACCAGCCGAGTGCAAAATTCATCTGTTCCCCACCTCAGCCCAGAAAGCAGGTAGAACAACTTTTGTAGTGTCTTTTTGATGCCTACCAAGGTAGTGTAAAATCTACCAAGAGAACTCCTGTCTGGCACCTTCCCCGGTGGAGTTGTGCAGGGGGTGTGTTTGGAACATTTTGTCACCGGCCGAGTCCAAAATTCAGCTCTTCCCCATCTCAGCCCAGAAAGCAGGTAGAACAACTTTTGTGGTGTCTTTGAGGTGCCTACCAGAGCAATGTAAAAACTACCAGGAGAACTCCTTTCTGGCACCTTCCGTGGTGGAGTTGTGCATGGGGTGTGTTTGGAACATTTTGTCACCAGCCGAGTCCAAAACTCAGCGGTTCCCCATCTCAGCCCAGAAAGCAGGTAGAACAACTTTTGTAGTGTCTTTTTGATGCCTACCAAGGTAGTGTAAAATCTACCAAGAGAACTCCTGTCTGGCACCTTCCGTGGTGGAGTTGTGCATGGGGTGTGTTTGGAACATTTTGTCACCGGCCGAGTCCAAAATTCAGCGGTTCCCCATCTCAGCCCAGAAAGCAGGTAGAACATCTTTTGTGGTGTCTTTTAGATGCCTACCAAGGCAGTGTAAAAACTATCAAGAGAACTCCTGTCTGGCACCTTCCCCGGTGGAGTTGTGCAGGGGGTGTGTTTGGAACATTTTGTCACCAGCCGACTCCAAAATTCAGCGGTTCCCCATCTCAGCCCAGAAAGCAGGTAGTACAACTTTTGTGGTGTCTTTCAGCTGCCTACCAAGGTAGTGTAAAATCTACCAAGAGAACTCCTGTCTGGCACCTTCCCCGGTGGAGTTGTGCATGGGGTGTGTTTGGAACATTTTGTCACCAGCCGAGTCCAAAATTCAGCTGTTCCCCATCTCAGCCCAGAAAGCAGGTAGAACAACTTTTGTGGTGTCTTTCAGATGCCTACCGGAGCAATGTAAAAACTACCAGGAGAACTCCTTTCTGGCACCTTCCCCGGTGGAGTTGTGCAGGGGGTGTGTTTGGAACATTTTGCCACCAGCCGACTCCAAAATTCAGCTGTTCCCCACCTCAGCCCAGAAAGCAGGTAGAACAACTTTTGTAGTGTCTTTTTGATGCCTACCAAAGTAGTGTAAAATCTACCAACAGAACTCCTGTCTGGCACCTTCCCCGGTGGAGTTGTGCATGGGGTGTGTTTGGAACATTTTGTCACCGGCCGAGTGCAAAATTCATCTGTTCCCCACCTCAGCCCAGAAAGCAGGTAGAACAACTTTTGTAGTGTCTTTTTGATGCCTACCAAGGTAGTGTAAAATCTACCAAGAGAACTCCTGTCTGGCACCTTCCCCGGTGGAGTTGTGCATGGGGTGTGTTTGGAACATTTTGCCACCAGCCGACTCCAAAACTCAGCTGTTCCCCATCTCAGCCCAGAAAGCAGGTAGAACAACTTTTGTAGTGTCTTTTTGATGCCTACCAAGGTAGTGTAAAATCTACCAACAGAACTCCTGTCTAGCACCGTCCCCGGTGGAGTTGTGCAGGGGGTGTGTTTGGAACATTTTGTCACCGGCCGAGTCCAAAATTCAGCGGTTCCCCATCTCAGCCCAGAAAGCAGGTAGAACAACTTTTGTGGTGTCTTTCAGATGCCTACCGGAGCAATGTAAAAACTACCAGGAGAACTCCTTTCTGGCACCTTCCCCGGTGGAGTTGTGCAGGGGGTGTGTTTGGAACATTTTGTCACCAGCCGAGTCCAAAATTCATCTGTTCCCCACCTCAGCCCAGAAAGCAGGTAGAACAACTTTTGTGGTGTCTTTCAGATGCCTACCAAGGTAGTGTAAAATCTACCAAGAGAACTCCTGTCTGGCACCTTCCCCGGTGGAGTTGTGCAGGGGGTGTGTTTGGAACATTTTGTCACCGGCCGAGTCCAAAATTCAGCGGTTCCCCATCTCAGCCCAGAAAGCAGGTAGAACAACTTTTGTGGTGTCTTTGAGGTGCCTACCAGAGCAATGTAAAATCTACCAAGAGAACTCCTGTCTGGCACCTTCCGTGGTGGAGTTGTGCATGGGGTGTGTTTGGAACATTTTGTCTCCGGCCGAGTCCAAAATTCAGCTGTTCCCTATCTCAGCCCAGAAAGCAGGTAGAACAACTTTTGTAGTGTCTTTTTGATGCCTACCAAGGTAGTGTAAAATCTACCAAGAGAACTCCTGTCTGGCACCTTCCCCGGTGGAGTTGTGCAGGGGGTGTGTTTGGAACATTTTGTCACCGGCCGACTCCAAAATTCAGCGGTTCCCCATCTCAGCCCAGAAAGCAGGTAGAACATCTTTTGTGGTGTCTTTCAGATGCCTACCAAGGCAGTGTAAAAACTATCAAGAGAACTCCTGTCTGGCACCTTCCCCGGTGGAGTTGTGCATGGGGTGTGTTTGGAACATTTTGCCACCAGCCGACTCCAAAATTCAGCAGTTCCCCATCTCAGCCCAGAAAGCAGGTAGTACAACTTTTGTGGTGTCTTTCAGATGCCTACCGGAGCAATGTAAAAACTACCAGGAGAACTCCTGTCTGGCACCTTCCCCGGTGGAGTTGTGCATGGGGTGTGTTTGTAACATTTTGCCACAAGCCAAGTCCAAAATTCAGCGGTTCCCCATCTCAGCCCAGAAAGCAGGAAGAACAACTTTTGTGGTGCCTTTCAGCTGCCTACCAAGGTAGTGTAAAATCTACCAACAGAACTCCTGTCTGGCACCTTCCCCGGTGGAGTTGTGCATGGGGTGTGTTTGGAACATTTTGTCACCAGCCGAGTCCAAAATTCAGCTGTTCCCCATCTCAGCCCAGAAAGCAGGTAGAACAACTTTTGTGGTGTCTTTCAGATGCCTACCGGAGCAATGTAAAAACTACCAGGAGAACTCCTTTCTGGCACCTTCCCCGGTGGAGTTGTGCAGGGGGTGTGTTTGGAACATTTTGTCACCAGCCGAGTGCAAAATTCATCTGTTCCCCACCTCAGCCCAGAAAGCAGGTAGAACAACTTTTGTAGTGTCTTTTTGATGCCTACCAAGGTAGTGTAAAATCTACCAACAGAACTCCTGTCTGGCACCTTCCCCGGTGGAGTTGTGCAGGGGGTGTGTTTGGAACATTTTGTCACCGGCCGAGTCCAAAATTCAGCGGTTCCCCATCTCACCCCAGAAAGCAGGTAGAACATCTTTTGTGGTGTCTTTTAGATGCCTACCAAGGTAGTGTAAAAACTACCAAGAGAACTCCTGTTTGGCACCTTCCGTGGTGGAGTTGTGCATGGGGTGTGTTTGGAACATTTTGTCACCAGCCGACTCCAAAATTCAGTGGTTCCCCATCTCAGCCCAGAAAGCAGTAGAACAACTTTTGTGGTGTCTTTCAGATACCTACCAAGGTAGTGTAAAAACTACTAAGAGAACTCCTGTCTGGCACCTTCCCCGGTGGAGTTGTGTATGGGGTGTGTTTGCAACATTTTGCCACCAGCCGACTCCAAAATTCAGCTGTTCCCCATCTCAGCCCAGAAAGCAGGAAGAACAACTTTTGTAGTGTCTTTTAGATGCCTACCAAGGTAGTGTAAAATCTACCAACAGAACTCCTGTCTAGCACCTTCCCCGGTGGAGTTGTGCAGGGGGTGTGTTTGGAACATTTTGTCACCGGCCGACTCCAAAATTCAGCGTTTCCCCATCTCAGCCCAGAAAGCAGGTACAACAACTTTTGTGGTGTCTTTCAGATGCCTACCGGAGCAATGTAAAAACTATCAGGAGAACTCCTGTCTGGCACCTTCCCCGGTGGAGTTGTGCAGGGGGTGTGTTTGTAACATTTTGCCACAAGCCAAGTCCAAAATTCAGCGGTTCCCCATCTCAGCCCAGAAAGCAGGAAGAAGAACTTTTGTGGTGCCTTTCAGCTGCCTACCAAGGTAGTGTAAAATCTACCAACAGAACTCCTGTCTAGCACCTTCCCCGGTGGAGTTGTGCAGGGGGTGTGTTTGGAACATTTTGTCACCAGCCGACTCCAAATATCAGCGGTTCCCCATCTCAGCCCAGAAAGCAGGAAGAACAACTTTTGTGGTGCCTTTCAGCTGCCTACCAAGGTAGTGTAAAATCTACCAACAGAACTCGTTTCTGGCACCTTCCCCGGTGGAGTTGTGCAGGGGGTGTGTTTGAAACATTTTGTCACCAGCCGAGTCCAAAATTCAGCGGTTCCCCATCTCAGCCCAGAAAGCAGGTAGTACAACTTTTGTGGTGTCTTTCAGATGCCTACCGGAGCAATGTAAAAACTACCAGGAGAACTCCTGTCTGGCACCTTCCCCGGTGGAGTTGTGCAGGGGGTGTGTTTGGAACATTTTGTCACCGGCCGAGTGCAAAATTCATCTGTTCCCCACCTCAGCCCAGAAAGCAGGTAGAACAACTTTTGTAGTGTCTTTTTGATGCCTACCAAGGTAGTGTAAAATCTACCAACAGAATTCCTGTCTGGCACCTTCCCCGGTGGAGTTGTGCATGGGGTGTGTTTGGAACATTTTGTCACCGGCCGACTCCAAAATTCAGCGGTTCCCCATCTCAGCCCAGAAAGCAGGTAGAACATCTTTTGTGGTGTCTTTTAGATGCCTACCAAGGTAGTGTAAAATCTACCAAGAGAACTCCTGTCTGGCACCTTCCCCGGTGGAGTTGTGCATGGGGTGTGTTTGGAACATTTTGCCACCAGCCGACTCCAAAATTCAGCTGTTCCCCATCTCAGCCCAGAAAGCAGGTAGAACAACTTTTGTAGTGTCTTTTTGATGCCTACCAAGGTAGTGTAAAATCTACCAACAGAACTCCTGTCTGGCACCTTCCCCGGTGGAGTTGTGCAGGGGGTGTGTTTGGAACATTTTGTCACCGGCCGACTCCAAAATTCAGCGGTTCCCAATCTCAGCCCAGAAAGCAGGTAGAACATCTTTTGTGGTGTCTTTTAGATGCCTACCAAGGTAGTGTAAAATCTACCAGGAGAACTCCTTTCTGGCACCTTCCCCGGTGGAGTTGTGCATGGGGTGTGTTTGGAACATTTTGTCACCGGCCGAGTCCAAAATTCAGCGGTTCCCCATCTCAGCCCAGAAAGCAGGTAGAACAACTTTTGTGGTGTCTTTCAGATGCCTACCAAGGTAGTGTAAAAACTACTAAGAGAACTCCTGTCTGGCACCTTCCCCGGTGGAGTTGTGCAGGGGGTGTGTTTGGAACATTTTGTCACCGGCCGAGTCCAAAATTCAGCGATTCCCCATCTCAGCCCAGAAAGCAGATACAACAAGTTTTGTGGTGTCTTTGAGGTGCCTACCAGAGCAATGTAAAAACTACCAACAGAACTCCTGTCTGGCACCTTCCCCGGTGGAGTTGTGCATGGGGTGTTTTTGGAACATTTTGCCACCAGCCGACTCCAAAATTCAGCTGTTCCCCATCTCAGCCCAGAAAGCAGGAAGAACAACTTTTGTAGTGTCTTTTTGATGCCTACCAAGGTAGTGTAAAATCTACCAACAGAACTCCTGTCTAGCACCTTCCCCGGTGGAGTTGTGCAGGGGGTGTGTTTGGAACATTTTGTCACCGGCCGACTCCAAAATTCAGCGGTTCCCCATCTCAGCCCAGAAAGCAGGTAGAACAACTTTTGTGGTGTCTTTCAGATGCCTACCGGAGCATTGTAAAAACTACCAGGAGAACTCCTTTCTGGCACCTTCCCCGGTGGAGTTGTGCAGGGGGTGTGTTTGTAACATTTTGTCACCAGCCGAGTCCAAAATTCAGCGGTTCCCCATCTCAGCCCAGAAAGCAGGTAGAACATCTTTTGTGGTGTCTTTGAGGTGCCTACCAGAGCAATGTAAAAACTACCAGGAGAACTCCTGTCTGGCACCTTCCCCGGTGGAGTTGTGCATGGGGTGTGTTTGGAACATTTTGCCACCAGCCGACTCCAAAATTCAGCTGTTCCCCATCTCAGCCCAGAAAGCAGGAAGAACAACTTTTGTGGTGTCTTTTAGATGCCTACCAAGGTAGTGTAAAATCTACCAACAGAACTCCTGTCTGGCACCTTCCCCGGTGGAGTTGTGCAGGGGGTGTGTTTGGAACATTTTGTCACCGGCCGAGTCCAAAATTCAGCGGTTCCCCATCTCAGCCCAGAAAGCAGGTAGAACATCTTTTGTGGTGTCTTTTAGATGCCTACCAAGGTAGTGTAAAATCTACCAAGAGAACTCCTGTCTGGCACCTTCCGTGGTGGAGTTGTGCATGGGGTGTGTTTGGAACATTTTGTCACCGGCCGAGTCCAAAATTCAGCGGTTCCCCATCTCAGCCCAGAAAGCAGGTAGAACAACTTTTGTAGTGTCTTTTTGATGCCTACCAAGGTAGTGTAAAATCTACCAACAGAACTCCTGTCTGGCACCTTCCCCGGTGGAGTTGTGCAGGGGGTGTGTTTGGAACATTTTGTCACCGGCCGACTCCAAAATTCAGCTGTTCCCCATCTCAGCCCAGAAAGCAGGTAGAACATCTTTTGTGGTGTCTTTCAGATGCCTACCGGAGCAATGTAAAAACTACCAGGAGAACTCCTGTCTGGCACCTTCCCCGGTGGAGTTGTGCATGGGGTGTGTTTGGAACATTTTGTCACCAGCCGACTCCAAAATTCAGCGGTTCCCCATCTCAGCCCAGAAAGCAGGTAGAACATCTTTTGTGGTGTCTTTTAGATGCCTACCAAGGTAGTGTAAAATCTACCAAGAGAACTCCTGTCTGGCACCTTCCCCGGTGGAGTTGTGCATGGGGTGTGTTTGGAACATTTTGTCACCGGCCGAGTCCAAAATTCAGCGGTTCCCCATCTCAGCCCAGAAAGCAGGTAGAACAACTTTTGTGGTGTCTTTCAGATACCTACCAAGGTAGTGTAAAAACTACTAAGAGAACTCCTGTCTGGCGCCTTCCCCGGTGGAGTTGTGTATGGGGTGTGTTTGGAACATTTTGCCACCAGCCGACTCCAAAATTCAGCTGTTCCCCATCTCAGCCCAGAAAGCAGGAAGAACAACTTTTGTGGTGTCTTTTTGATGCCTACCAAGGTAGTGTAAAATCTACCAACAGAACTCCTGTCTAGCACCTTCCCCGGTGGAGTTGTGCAGGGGGTGTGTTTGGAACATTTTGTCACCGGCCGACTCCAAAATTCAGCGATTCCCCATCTCACCCCAGAAAGCAGATAGAACAAGTTTTGTGGTGTCTTTGAGGTGCCTACCAGAGCAATGTAAAAACTACCAGGAGAACTCCTGTCTGGCACCTTCCGTGGTGGAGTTGTGCATGGGGTGTGTTTGGAACATTTTGCCACAAGCCAAGTCCAAAATTCAGCTGTTCCCCATCTCAGCCCAGAAAGCAGGAAGAACAACTTTTGTAGTGTCTTTTTGATGCCTACCAAGGTAGTGTAAAATCTACCAACAGAACTCCTGTCTAGCACCTTCCCCGGTGGAGTTGTGCAGGGGGTGTGTTTGGAACATTTTGTCACCGGCCGACTCCAAAATTCAGCGGTTCCCCATCTCAGCCCAGAAAGCAGGTAGAACAACTTTTGTGGTGTCTTTCAGATGCCTACCGGAGCAATGTAAAAACTACCAGGAGAACTCCTTTCTGGCACCTTCCCCGGTGGAGTTGTGCAGGGGGTGTGTTTGGAACATTTTGTCACCAGCCGAGTCCAAAATTCAGCTGTTCCCCACCTCAGCCCAGAAAGCAGGTAGAACAACTTTTGTAGTGTCTTTTTGATGCCTACCAAGGTAGTGTAAAATCTACCAAGAGAACTCCTGTCTGGCACCTTCCGTGGTGGAGTTGTGCAGGGGGTGTGTTTGGAACATTTTGTCACCGGCAGACTCCAAAATTCAGCGGTTCCCCATCTCAGCCCAGAAAGCAGGTAGAACAACTTTTGTGGTGTCTTTCAGATGCCTACCGGAGCAATGTAAAAACTACCAGGAGAACTCCTTTCTGGCACCTTCCCCGGTGGAGTTGTGCAGGGGGTGTGTTTGGAACATTTTGTCACCAGCCGAGTGCAAAATTCATCTGTTCCCCACCTCAGCCCAGAAAGCAGGTAGAACAACTTTTGTAGTGTCTTTTTGATGCCTACCAAGGTAGTGTAAAATCTACCAACAGAACTCCTGTCTGGCACCTTCCCCGGTGGAGTTGTGCAGGGGGTGTGTTTGGAACATTTTGTCACCAGCCGACTCCAAAATTCAGCTGTTCCCCATCTCAGCCCAGAAAGCAGGTAGAACATCTTTTGTGGTGTCTTTCAGATGCCTACCGGAGCAATGTAAAAACTACCAGGAGAACTCCTTTCTGGCACCTTCCCCGGTGGAGTTGTGCAGGGGGTGTGTTTGTAACATTTTGCCACAAGCCGAGTCCAAAATTCAGCGGTTCCCCATCTCAGCCCAGAAAGCAGGTAGAACAACTTTTGTGGTGCCTTTCAGCTGCCTACCAAGGTAGTGTAAAATCTACCAAGAGAACTCCTGTCTGGCACCTTCCCCGGTGGAGTTGTGCAGGGGGTGTGTTTGGAACATTTTGTCACCAGCCGACTCCAAATATCAGCGGTTCCCCATCTCAGCCCAGAAAGCAGGAAGAACAACTTTTGTGGTGCCTTTCAGCTGCCTACCAAGGTAGTGTAAAATCTACCAACAGAACTCCTGTCTGGCACCTTCCCCGGTGGAGTTGTGCAGGGGGTGTGTTTGGAACATTTTGTCACCAGCCGAGTCCAAAATTCAGCGTTTCCCCATCTCAGCCCAGAAAGCAGGTAGAACAACTTTTGTGGTGTCTTTCAGATGCCTACCGGAGCAATGTAAAAACTACCAGGAGAACTACTTTCTGGCACCTTCCCCGGTGGAGTTGTGCAGGGGGTGTGTTTGGAACATTTTGTCACCAGCCGACTCCAAATATCAGCGGTTCCCCATCTCAGCCCAGAAAGCAGGTAGAACAACTTTTGTAGTGTCTTTTTGATGCCTACCAAGGTAGTGTAAAATCTACCAAGAGAACTCCTGTCTGGCACCTTCCCCGGTGGAGTTGTGCAGGGGGTGTGTTTGGAACATTTTGTCACCGGCCGAGTCCAAAATTCAGCGTTTCCCCATCTCAGCCCAGAAAGCAGGTAGAACATCTTTTGTGGTGTCTTTTAGATGCCTACCAAGGTAGTGTAAAATCTACCAAGAGAACTCCTGTCTGGCACCTTCCGTGGTGGAGTTGTGCATGGGGTGTGTTTGGAACATTTTGTCACCGGCCGAGTCCAAAATTCAGCGGTTACCCATCTCAGCCCAGAAAGCAGGTAGAACAACTTTTGTGGTGTCTTTCAGATGCCTACCAAGGTAGTGTAAAAACTACTAAGAGAACTCCTGTCTGGCACCTTCCCCGGTGGAGTTGTGCAGGGGGTGTGTTTGGAACATTTTGTCACCGGCCGAGTCCAAAATTCAGCGATTCCCCATCTCAGCCCAGAAAGCAGATAGAACAACTTTTGTGGTGTCTTTGAGGTGCCTACCAGAGCAATGTAAAAACTACCAGGAGAACTCCTGTCTGGCACCTTCCCCGGTGGAGTTGTGCATGGGGTGTGTTTGGAACATTTTGCCACCAGCCGAGTCCAAAATTCAGCTGTTCCCCATCTCAGCCCAGAAAGCAGGAAGAACAACTTTTGTAGTGTCTTTTTGATGCCTACCAAGGTAGTGTAAAATCTACCAACAGAACTCCTGTCTAGCACCTTCCCCGGTGGAGTTGTGCAGGGGGTGTGTTTGGAACATTTTGTCACCGGCCGACTCCAAAATTCAGCGGTTCCCCATCTCAGCCCAGAAAGCAGGTAGAACAACTTTTGTGGTGTCTTTCAGATGCCTACCGGAGCAATGTAAAAACTACCAGGAGAACTCCTTTCTGGCACCTTCCCCGGTGGAGTTGTGCAGGGGGTGTGTTTGGAACATTTAGTCACCAGCCGAGTGCAAAATTCATCTGTTCCCCACCTCAGCCCAGAAAGCAGGTAGAACAACTTTTGTAGTGTCTTTTTGATGCCTACCAAGGTAGTGTAAAATCTACCAAGAGAACTCCTGTCTGGCACCTTCCCCGGTGGAGTTGTGCAGGGGGTGTGTTTGGAACATTTTGTCACCGGCCGACTCCAAAATTCAGCGGTTCCCCATCTCAGCCCAGAAAGCAGGTAGAACATCTTTTGTGGTGTCTTTGAGGTGCCTACCAGAGCAATGTAAAAACTACCAGGAGAACTCCTGTCTGGCACCTTCCCCGGTGGAGTTGTGCATGGGGTGTGTTTGGGACATTTTGCCACCAGCCGACTCCAAAATTCAGCTGTTCCCCATCTCAGCCCAGAAAGCAGGAAGAACAACTTTTGTAGTGTCTTTTTGATGCCTACCAAGGTAGTGTAAAATCTACCAACAGAACTCCTGTCTAGCACCGTCCCCGGTGGAGTTGTGCAGGGGGTGTGTTTGGAACATTTTGTCACCGGCCGAGTCCAAAATTCAGCGGTTCCCCATCTCAGCCCAGAAAGCAGGTAGAACAACTTTTGTGGTGTCTTTAAGGTGCCTACCAGAGCAATGTAAAAACTATCAAGAGAACTCCTGTCTGGCACCTTCCCCGGTGGAGTTGTGCATGGGGTGTGTTTGGAACATTTTGTCACCAGCCGACTCCAAAATTCAGCGGTTCCCCATCTCAGCCCAGAAAGCAGGTAGTACAACTTTTGTGGTGTCTTTCAGATGCCTACCGGAGCAATGTAAAAACTACCAGGAGAACTCCTGTCTGGCACCTTCCCCGGTGGAGTTGTGCATGGGGTGTGTTTGTAACATTTTGCCACAAGCCGAGTCCAAAATTCAGCGGTTCCCCATCTCAGCCCAGAAAGCAGGAAGAACAACTTTTGTGGTGCCTTTCAGCTGCCTACCAAGGTAGTGTAAAATCTACCAACAGAACTCCTGTCTGGCACCTTCCCCGGTGGAGTTGTGCATGGGGTGTGTTTGGAACATTTTGTCACCGGCCGAGTTCAAAATTCAGCTGTTCCCCACCTCAGCCCAGAAAGCAGGTAGAACAACTTTTGTAGTGTCTTTTTGATGCCTACCAAGGTAGTGTAAAATCTACCAACAGAACTCCTGTCTGGCACCTTCCGTGGTGGAGTTGTGCAGGGGGTGTGTTTGGAACATTTTGTCACCGGCAGACTCCAAAATTCAGCGGTTCCCCATCTCAGCCCAGAAAGCAGGTAGAACAACTTTTGTGGTGTCTTTCAGATGCCTACCGGAGCAATGTAAAAACTACCAGGAGAACTCCTTTCTGGCACCTTCCCCGGTGGAGTTGTGCAGGGGGTGTGTTTGGAACATTTTGTCACCAGCCGAGTGCAAAATTCATCTGTTCCCCACCTCAGCCCAGAAAGCAGGTAGAACAACTTTTGTAGTGTCTTTTTGATGCCTACCAAGGTAGTGTAAAATCTACCAACAGAACTCCTGTCTGGCACCTTCCCCGGTGGAGTTGTGCAGGGGGTGTGTTTGGAACATTTTGTCACCAGCCGACTCCAAAATTCAGCTGTTCCCCATCTCAGCCCAGAAAGCAGGTAGAACATCTTTTGTGGTGTCTTTCAGATGCCTACCGGAGCAATGTAAAAACTACCAGGAGAACTCCTTTCTGGCACCTTCCCCGGTGGAGTTGTGCAGGGGGTGTGTTTGTAACATTTTGCCACAAGCCGAGTCCAAAATTCAGCGGTTCCCCATCTCAGCCCAGAAAGCAGGAAGAACAACTTTTGTGGTGCCTTTCAGCTGCCTACCAAGGTAGTGTAAAATCTACCAAGAGAACTCCTGTCTGGCACCTTCCCCGGTGGAGTTGTGCAGGGGGTGTGTTTGGAACATTTTGTCACCAGCTGACTCCAAATATCAGCGGTTCCCCATCTCAGCCCAGAAAGCAGGAAGAACAACTTTTGTGGTGCCTTTCAGCTGCCTACCAAGGTAGTGTAAAATCTACCAACAGAACTCCTGTCTGGCACCTTCCCCGGTGGAGTTGTGCAGGGGGTGTGTTTGGAACATTTTGTCACCAGCCGAGTCCAAAATTCAGCGTTTCCCCATCTCAGCCCAGAAAGCAGGTAGAACAACTTTTGTGGTGTCTTTCAGATGCCTACCGGAGCAATGTAAAAACTACCAGGAGAACTACTTTCTGGCACCTTCCCCGGTGGAGTTGTGCAGGGGGTGTGTTTGGAACATTTTGTCACCAGCCGACTCCAAATATCAGCGGTTCCCCATCTCAGCCCAGAAAGCAGGTAGAACAACTTTTGTAGTGTCTTTTTGATGCCTACCAAGGTAGTGTAAAATCTACCAAGAGAACTCCTGTCTGGCACCTTCCCCGGTGGAGTTGTGCAGGGGGTGTGTTTGGAACATTTTGTCACCGGCCGAGTCCAAAATTCAGCGTTTCCCCATCTCAGCCCAGAAAGCAGGTAGAACATCTTTTGTGGTGTCTTTTAGATGCCTACCAAGGTAGTGTAAAATCTACCAAGAGAACTCCTGTCTGGCACCTTCCGTGGTGGAGTTGTGCATGGGGTGTGTTTGGAACATTTTGTCACCGGCCGAGTCCAAAATTCAGCGGTTACCCATCTCAGCCCAGAAAGCAGGTAGAACAACTTTTGTGGTGTCTTTCAGATGCCTACCAAGGTAGTGTAAAAACTACTAAGAGAACTCCTGTCTGGCACCTTCCCCGGTGGAGTTGTGCAGGGGGTGTGTTTGGAACATTTTGTCACCGGCCGAGTCCAAAATTCAGCGATTCCCCATCTCAGCCCAGAAAGCAGATAGAACAACTTTTGTGGTGTCTTTGAGGTGCCTACCAGAGCAATGTAAAAACTACCAGGAGAACTCCTGTCTGGCACCTTCCCCGGTGGAGTTGTGCATGGGGTGTGTTTGGAACATTTTGCCACCAGCCGAGTCCAAAATTCAGCTGTTCCCCATCTCAGCCCAGAAAGCAGGAAGAACAACTTTTGTAGTGTCTTTTTGATGCCTACCAAGGTAGTGTAAAATCTACCAACAGAACTCCTGTCTAGCACCTTCCCCGGTGGAGTTGTGCAGGGGGTGTGTTTGGAACATTTTGTCACCGGCCGACTCCAAAATTCAGCGGTTCCCCATCTCAGCCCAGAAAGCAGGTAGAACAACTTTTGTGGTGTCTTTCAGATGCCTACCGGAGCAATGTAAAAACTACCAGGAGAACTCCTTTCTGGCACCTTCCCCGGTGGAGTTGTGCAGGGGGTGTGTTTGGAACATTTAGTCACCAGCCGAGTGCAAAATTCATCTGTTCCCCACCTCAGCCCAGAAAGCAGGTAGAACAACTTTTGTAGTGTCTTTTTGATGCCTACCAAGGTAGTGTAAAATCTACCAAGAGAACTCCTGTCTGGCACCTTCCCCGGTGGAGTTGTGCAGGGGGTGTGTTTGGAACATTTTGTCACCGGCCGACTCCAAAATTCAGCGGTTCCCCATCTCAGCCCAGAAAGCAGGTAGAACATCTTTTCTGGTGTCTTTGAGGTGCCTACCAGAGCAATGTAAAAACTACCAGGAGAACTCCTGTCTGGCACCTTCCCCGGTGGAGTTGTGCATGGGGTGTGTTTGGGACATTTTGCCACCAGCCGACTCCAAAATTCAGCTGTTCCCCATCTCAGCCCAGAAAGCAGGAAGAACAACTTTTGTAGTGTCTTTTTGATGCCTACCAAGGTAGTGTAAAATCTACCAACAGAACTCCTGTCTAGCACCGTCCCCGGTGGAGTTGTGCAGGGGGTGTGTTTGGAACATTTTGTCACCGGCCGAGTCCAAAATTCAGCGGTTCCCCATCTCAGCCCAGAAAGCAGGTAGAACAACTTTTGTGGTGTCTTTAAGGTGCCTACCAGAGCAATGTAAAAACTATCAAGAGAACTCCTGTCTGGCACCTTCCCCGGTGGAGTTGTGCATGGGGTGTGTTTGGAACATTTTGTCACCAGCCGACTCCAAAATTCAGCGGTTCCCCATCTCAGCCCAGAAAGCAGGTAGTACAACTTTTGTGGTGTCTTTCAGATGCCTACCGGAGCAATGTAAAAACTACCAGGAGAACTCCTGTCTGGCACCTTCCCCGGTGGAGTTGTGCATGGGGTGTGTTTGTAACATTTTGCCACAAGCCGAGTCCAAAATTCAGCGGTTCCCCATCTCAGCCCAGAAAGCAGGAAGAACAACTTTTGTGGTGCCTTTCAGCTGCCTACCAAGGTAGTGTAAAATCTACCAACAGAACTCCTGTCTGGCACCTTCCCCGGTGGAGTTGTGCATGGGGTGTGTTTGGAACATTTTGTCACCAGCCGAGTTCAAAATTCAGCTGTTCCCCACCTCAGCCCAGAAAGCAGGTAGAACAACTTTTGTAGTGTCTTTTTGATGCCTACCAAGGTAGTGTAAAATCTACCAACAGAACTCCTGTCTGGCACCTTCCCCGGTGGAGTTGTGCAGGGGGTGTGTTTGGAACATTTTGTCACCGGCCGACTCCAAAATTCAGCGGTTCCCCATCTCAGCCCAGAAAGCAGGAAGAACAACTTTTGTGGTGCCTTTCAGCTGCCTTCCAAGGTAGTGTAAAATCTACCAAGAGAACTCCTGTCGGGCACCTTCCCCGGTGGAGTTGTGCATGGGGTGTGTTTGGAACATTTTGTCACCAGCCGAGCCCAAAATTCAGCGGTTCCCCATCTCAGCCCAGAAAGCAGGTAGAACAACTTTTGTGGTGTCTTTCAGATGCCTACCAAGGCAGTGTAAAAACTATCAAGAGAACTCCTGTCTGGCACCTTCCCCGGTGGAGTTGTGCAGGGGGTGTGTTTGGAACATTTTGTCACCAGCCGACTCCAAAATTCAGCGGTTCCCCATCTCAGCCCAGAAAGCAGGTAGTACAACTTTTGTGGTGTCTTTCAGATGCCTACCGGAGCAATGTAAAAACTACCAGGAGAACTCCTGTCTGGCACCTTCCCCGGTGGAGTTGTGCATGGGGTGTGTTTGTAACATTTTGCCACAAGCCGAGTCCAAAATTCAGCGGTTCCCCATCTCAGCCCAGAAAGCAGGAAGAACAACTTTTGTGGTGCCTTTCAGCTGCCTACCAAGGTAGTGTAAAATCTACCAACAGAACTCCTGTCTGGCACCTTCCCCGGTGGAGTTGTGCATGGGGTGTGTTTGGAACATTTTGTCACCAGCCGAGTCCAAAATTCAGCTGTTCCCCACCTCAGCCCAGAAAGCAGGTAGAACAACTTTTGTAGTGTCTTTTTGATGCCTACCAAGGTAGTGTAAAATCTACCAACAGAACTCCTGTCTGGCACCTTCCCCGGTGGAGTTGTGCAGGGGGTGTGTTTGGAACATTTTGTCACCGGCCGACTCCAAAATTCAGCGGTTCCCCATCTCAGCCCAGAAAGCAGGAAGAACAACTTTTGTGGTGCCTTTCAGCTGCCTTCCAAGGTAGTGTAAAATCTACCAAGAGAACTCCTGTCTGGCACCTTCCCCGGTGGAGTTGTGCAGGGGGTGTGTTTGGAACATTTTGTCACCAGCCGACTCCAAATATCAGCGGTTCCCCATCTCAGCCCACAAAGCAGGAAGAACAACTTTTGTGGTGCCTTTCAGCTGCCTACCAAGGTAGTGTAAAATCTACCAACAGAACTCCTGTCTGGCACCTTCCCCGGTGGAGTTGTGCAGGGGGTGTGTTTGGAACATTTTGTCACCAGCCGAGTCCAAAATTCAGCGTTTCCCCATCTCAGCCCAGAAAGCAGGTAGAACAACTTTTGTGGTGTCTTTCAGATGCCTACCGGAGCAATGTAAAAACTACCAGGAGAACTCCTTTCTGGCACCTTCCCCGGTGGAGTTGTGCAGGGGGTGTGTTTGGAACATTTTGTCACCAGCCGACTCCAAATATCAGCGGTTCCCCATCTCAGCCCAGAAAGCAGGTAGAACAACTTTTGTAGTGTCTTTTTGATGCCTACCAAGGTAGTGTAAAATCTACCAAGAGAACTCCTGTCTGGCACCTTCCCCGGTGGAGTTGTGCAGGGGGTGTGTTTGGAACATTTTGTCACCGGCCGAGTCCAAAATTCAGCGGTTCCCCATCTCAGCCCAGAAAGCAGGTAGAACATCTTTTGTGGTGTCTTTTAGATGCCTACCAAGGTAGTGTAAAATCTACCAAGAGAACTCCTGTCTGGCACCTTCCGTGGTGGAGTTGTGCATGGGGTGTGTTTGGAACATTTTGTCACCGGCCGAGTCCAAAATTCAGCGGTTACCCATCTCAGCCCAGAAAGCAGGTAGAACAACTTTTGTGGTGTCTTTCAGATGCCTACCAAGGTAGTGTAAAAACTACTAAGAGAACTCCTGTCTGGCACCTTCCCCGGTGGAGTTGTGCAGGGGGTGTGTTTGGAACATTTTGTCACCGGCCGAGTCCAAAATTCAGCGATTCCCCATCTCAGCCCAGAAAGCAGATAGAACAACTTTTGTGGTGTCTTTGAGGTGCCTACCAGAGCAATGTAAAAACTACCAGGAGAACTCCTGTCTGGCACCTTCCCCGGTGGAGTTGTGCATGGGGTGTGTTTGGAACATTTTGCCACCAGCCGAGTCCAAAATTCAGCTGTTCCCCATCTCAGCCCAGAAAGCAGGAAGAACAACTTTTGTAGTGTCTTTTTGATGCCTACCAAGGTAGTGTAAAATCTACCAACAGAACTCCTGTCTAGCACCTTCCCCGGTGGAGTTGTGCAGGGGGTGTGTTTGGAACATTTTGTCACCGGCCGACTCCAAAATTCAGCGGTTCCCCATCTCAGCCCAGAAAGCAGGTAGAACAACTTTTGTGGTGTCTTTCAGATGCCTACCGGAGCAATGTAAAAACTACCAGGAGAACTCCTTTCTGGCACCTTCCCCGGTGGAGTTGTGCAGGGGGTGTGTTTGGAACATTTAGTCACCAGCCGAGTGCAAAATTCATCTGTTCCCCACCTCAGCCCAGAAAGCAGGTAGAACAACTTTTGTAGTGTCTTTTTGATGCCTACCAAGGTAGTGTAAAATCTACCAAGAGAACTCCTGTCTGGCACCTTCCCCGGTGGAGTTGTGCAGGGGGTGTGTTTGGAACATTTTGTCACCGGCCGACTCCAAAATTCAGCGGTTCCCCATCTCAGCCCAGAAAGCAGGTAGAACATCTTTTGTGGTGTCTTTGAGGTGCCTACCAGAGCAATGTAAAAACTACCAGGAGAACTCCTGTCTGGCACCTTCCCCGGTGGAGTTGTGCATGGGGTGTGTTTGGGACATTTTGCCACCAGCCGACTCCAAAATTCAGCTGTTCCCCATCTCAGCCCAGAAAGCAGGAAGAACAACTTTTGTAGTGTCTTTTTGATGCCTACCAAGGTAGTGTAAAATCTACCAACAGAACTCCTGTCTAGCACCGTCCCCGGTGGAGTTGTGCAGGGGGTGTGTTTGGAACATTTTGTCACCGGCCGAGTCCAAAATTCAGCGGTTCCCCATCTCAGCCCAGAAAGCAGGTAGAACAACTTTTGTGGTGTCTTTAAGGTGCCTACCAGAGCAATGTAAAATCTACCAAGAGAACTCCTGTCTGGCACCTTCCGTGGTGGAGTTGTGCATGGGGTGTGTTTGGAACATTTTGTCACCGGCCGAGTCCAAAATTCAGCGGTTCCCCATCTCAGCCCAGAAAGCAGGTAGAACAACTTTTGTGGTGTCTTTCAGATGCCTACCAAGGCAGTGTAAAAACTATCAAGAGAACTCCTGTCTGGCACCTTCCCCGGTGGAGTTGTGCAGGGGGTGTGTTTGGAACATTTTGTCACCAGCCGACTCCAAAATTCAGCGGTTCCCCATCTCAGCCCAGAAAGCAGGTAGTACAACTTTTGTGGTGTCTTTCAGATGCCTACCGGAGCAATGTAAAAACTACCAGGAGAACTCCTGTCTGGCACCTTCCCCGGTGGAGTTGTGCATGGGGTGTGTTTGTAACATTTTGCCACAAGCCGAGTCCAAAATTCAGCGGTTCCCCATCTCAGCCCAGAAAGCAGGAAGAACAACTTTTGTGGTGCCTTTCAGCTGCCTACCAAGGTAGTGTAAAATCTACCAACAGAACTCCTGTCTGGCACCTTCCCCGGTGGAGTTGTGCATGGGGTGTGTTTGGAACATTTTGTCACCAGCCGAGTCCAAAATTCAGCTGTTCCCCACCTCAGCCCAGAAAGCAGGTAGAACAACTTTTGTAGTGTCTTTTTGATGCCTACCAAGGTAGTGTAAAATCTACCAACAGAACTCCTGTCTGGCACCTTCCCCGGTGGAGTTGTGCAGGGGGTGTGTTTGGAACATTTTGTCACCGGCCGACTCCAAAATTCAGCGGTTCCCCATCTCAGCCCAGAAAGCAGGTAGAACATCTTTTGTGGTGTCTTTTAGATGCCTACCAAGGTAGTGTAAAATCTACCAAGAGAACTCCTGTCTGGCACCTTCCGTGGTGGAGTTGTGCATGGGGTGTGTTTGGAACATTTTGTCACCGGCCGAGTCCAAAATTCAGCGGTTGCCCATCTCAGCCCAGAAAGCAGGTAGAACAACTTTTGTGGTGTCTTTCAGATACCTACCAAGGTAGTGTAAAAACTACTAAGAGAACTCCTGTCTGGCACCTTCCCCGGTGGAGTTGTGCAGGGGGTGTGTTTGGAACATTTTGTCACCAGCCGACTCCAAATATCAGCGGTTCCCCATCTCAGCCCAGAAAGCAGGTAGAACAACTTTTGTGGTGTCTTTCAGATGCCTACCGGAGCAATGTAAAAACTACCAGGAGAACTCCTTTCTGGCACCTTCCCCGGTGGAGTTGTGCATGGGGTGTGTTTGGAACATTTTGCCACCAGCCGACTCCAAAATTCAGCGGTTCCCCATCTCAGCCCAGAAAGCAGGTAGAACAACTTTTGTAGTGTCTTTCAGCTGCCTACCAAGGTAGTGTAAAATCTACCAACAGAACTCCTGTCTGGCACCTTCCCCGGTGGAGTTGTGCAGGGGGTGTGTTTGGAACATTTTGTCTCCGGCCGACTCCAAAATTCAGCTGTTCCCCATCTCAGCCCAGAAAGCAGGTAGAACAACTTTTGTAGTGTCTTTTTGATGCCTACCAAGGTAGTGTAAAATCTACCAACAGAACTCCTGTCTGGCACCTTCCCCGGTGGAGTTGTGCATGGGGTGTGTTTGGAACATTTTGTCACCGGCCGACTCCAAAATTCAGCGGTTCCCCATCTCAGCCCAGAAAGCAGGTAGAACATCTTTTGTGGTGTCTTTTAGATGCCTACCAAGGTAGTGTAAAATCTACCAAGAGAACTCCTGTCTGGCACCTTCCCCGGTGGAGTTGTGCATGGGGTGTGTTTGGAACATTTTGTCACCGGCCGAGTCCAAAATTCAGCGGTTCCCCATCTCAGCCCAGAAAGCAGGTAGAACAACTTTTGTGGTGTCTTTCAGATACCTACCAAGGTAGTGTAAAAACTACTAAGAGAACTCCTGTCTGGCGCCTTCCCCGGTGGAGTTGTGTATGGGGTGTGTTTGGAACATTTTGCCACCAGCCGACTCCAAAATTCAGCTGTTCCCCATCTCAGCCCAGAAAGCAGGTAGAACAACTTTTGTAGTGTCTTTTTGATGCCTACCAAGGTAGTGTAAAATCTACCAACAGAACTCCTGTCTAGCACCTTCCCCGGTGGAGTTGTGCAGGGGGTGTGTTTGGAACATTTTGTCACCGGCCGACTCCAAAATTCAGCGGTTCCCCATCTCAGCCCAGAAAGCAGGTAGAACAACTTTTGTGGTGTCTTTCAGATGCCTACCGGAGCAATGTAAAAACTACCAGGAGAACTCCTTTCTGGCACCTTCCCCGGTGGAGTTGTGCAGGGGGTGTGTTTGGAACATTTTGTCACCAGCCGAGTGCAAAATTCAGCGTTTCCCCATCTCAGCCCAGAAAGCAGGTAGAACAACTTTTGTAGTGTCTTTTTGATGCCTACCAAGGTAGTGTAAAAACTACCAAGAGAACTCCTGTCTGGCACCTTCCCCGGTGGAGTTGTGCAGGGGGTGTGTTTGGAACATTTTGTCACCGGCCGACTCCAAATATCAGCGGTTCCCCATCTCAGCCCAGAAAGCAGGAAGAACAACTTTTGTGGTGCCTTTCAGCTGCCTACCAAGGTAGTGTAAAATCTACCAACAGAACTCCTGTCTGGCACCTTCCCCGGTGGAGTTGTGCAGGGGGTGTGTTTGGAACATTTTGTCACCAGCCGAGTCCAAAATTCAGCGTTTCCCCATCTCAGCCCAGAAAGCAGGTAGAACAACTTTTGTGGTGTCTTTCAGATGCCTACCGGAGCAATGTAAAAACTACCAGGAGAACTCCTTTCTGGCACCTTCCCCGGTGGAGTTGTGCAGGGGGTGTGTTTGGAACATTTTGTCACCGGCCGACTCCAAAATTCAGCGGTTCCCCATCTCAGCCCAGAAAGCAGGTAGAACAACTTTTGTAGTGTCTTTTTGATGCCTACCAAGGTAGTGTAAAATCTACCAACAGAACTCCTGTCTGGCACCTTCCCCGGTGGAGTTGTGCAGGGGGTGTGTTTGGAACATTTTGTCACCGGCCGAGTCCAAAATTCAGCGTTTCCCCATCTCAGCCCAGAAAGCAGGTAGAACAACTTTTGTGGTGTCTTTCAGATGCCTACCGGAGCAATGTAAAAACTACCAGGAGAACTCCTTTCTGGCACCTTCCCCGGTGGAGTTGTGCAGGGGGTGTGTTTGGAACATTTTGTCACCGGCCGAGTCCAAAATTCAGCGGTTACCCATCTCAGCCCAGAAAGCAGGTAGAACAACTTTTGTGGTGTCTTTCAGATGCCTACCAAGGTAGTGTAAAAACTACTAAGAGAACTCCTGTCTGGCACCTTCCCCGGTGGAGTTGTGCAGGGGGTGTGTTTGGAACATTTTGTCACCGGCCGAGTCCAAAATTCAGCGTTTCCCCATCTCAGCCCAGAAAGCAGGTAGAACATCTTTTGTGGTGTCTTTTAGATGCCTACCAAGGTAGTGTAAAATCTACCAAGAGAACTCCTGTCTGGCACCTTCCGTGGTGGAGTTGTGCATGGGGTGTGTTTGGAACATTTTGTCACCGGCCGAGTCCAAAATTCAGCGGTTACCCATCTCAGCCCAGAAAGCAGGTAGAACAACTTTTGTGGTGTCTTTCAGATGCCTACCAAGGTAGTGTAAAAACTACTAAGAGAACTCCTGTCTGGCACCTTCCCCGGTGGAGTTGTGCAGGGGGTGTGTTTGGAACATTTTGTCACCGGCCGAGTCCAAAATTCAGCGATTCCCCATCTCAGCCCAGAAAGCAGATAGAACAACTTTTGTGGTGTCTTTGAGGTGCCTACCAGAGCAATGTAAAAACTACCAGGAGAACTCCTGTCTGGCACCTTCCCCGGTGGAGTTGTGCATGGGGTGTGTTTGGAACATTTTGTCACCAGCCGACTCCAAAATTCAGCTGTTCCCCATCTCAGCCCAGAAAGCAGGAAGAACAACTTTTGTAGTGTCTTTTTGATGCCTACCAAGGTAGTGTAAAATCTACCAACAGAACTCCTGTCTAGCACCTTCCCCGGTGGAGTTGTGCAGGGGGTGTGTTTGGAACATTTTGTCACCGGCCGACTCCAAAATTCAGCGGTTCCCCATCTCAGCCCAGAAAGCAGGTAGAACAACTTTTGTGGTGTCTTTCAGATGCCTACCGGAGCAATGTAAAAACTACCAGGGGAACTCCTTTCTGGCACCTTCCCCGGTGGAGTTGTGCAGGGGGTGTGTTTGGAACATTTTGTCACCAGCCGAGTGCAAAATTCATCTGTTCCCCACCTCAGCCCAGAAAGCAGGTAGAACAACTTTTGTGGTGTCTTTAAGGTGCCTACCAGAGCAATGTAAAATCTACCAAGAGAACTCCTGTCTGGCACCTTCCGTGGTGGAGTTGTGCATGGGGTGTGTTTGGAACATTTTGTCACCGGCCGAGTCCAAAATTCAGCAGTTCCCCATCTCAGCCCAGAAAGCAGGTAGAACAACTTTTGTGGTGTCTTTCAGATGCCTACCAAGGCAGTGTAAAAACTATCAAGAGAACTCCTGTCTGGCACCTTCCCCGGTGGAGTTGTGCATGGGGTGTGTTTGGAACATTTTGTCACCAGCCGACTCCAAAATTCAGCGGTTCCCCATCTCAGCCCAGAAAGCAGGTAGTACAACTTTTGTGGTGTCTTTCAGATGCCTACCGGAGCAATGTAAAAACTACCAGGAGAACTCCTGTCTGGCACCTTCCCCGGTGGAGTTGTGCATGGGGTGTGTTTGGAACATTTTGCCACAAGCCGAGTCCAAAATTCAGCGGTTCCCCATCTCAGCCCAGAAAGCAGGAAGAACAACTTTTGTGGTGCCTTTCAGCTGCCTACCAAGGTAGTGTAAAATCTACCAACAGAACTCCTGTCTGGCACCTTCCCCGGTGGAGTTGTGCATGGGGTGTGTTTGGAACATTTTGTCACCAGCCGACTCCAAAATTCAGCTGTTCCCCACCTCAGCCCAGAAAGCAGGTAGAACAACTTTTGTAGTGTCTTTTTGATGCCTACCAAGGTAGTGTAAAATCTACCAAGAGAACTCCTGTCTGGCACCTTCCCCGGTGGAGTTGTGCAGGGGGTGTGTTTGGAACATTTTGTCACCGGCCGACTCCAAAATTCAGCGGTTCCCCATCTCAGCCCAGAAAGCAGGTAGAACATCTTTTGTGGTGTCTTTTAGATGCCTACCAAGGTAGTGTAAAATCTACCAAGAGAACTCCTGTCTGGCACCTTCCGTGGTGGAGTTGTGCATGGGGTGTGTTTGGAACATTTTGTCACCGGCCGAGTCCAAAATTCAGCGGTTGCCCATCTCAGCCCAGAAAGCAGGTAGAACAACTTTTGTGGTGTCTTTCAGATACCTACCAAGGTAGTGTAAAAACTACTAAGAGAACTCCTGTCTGGCACCTTCCCCGGTGGAGTTGTGTATGGGGTGTGTTTGGAACATTTTGCCACCAGCCGACTCCAAAATTCATCTGTTCCCCACCTCAGCCCAGAAAGCAGGTAGAACAACTTTTGTAGTGTCTTTTTGATGCCTACCAAGGTAGTGTAAAATCTACCAACAGAACTCCTTTCTGGCACCTTCCCCGGTGGAGTTGTGCAGGGGGTGTGTTTGGAACATTTTGTCACCAGCCGACTCCAAATATCAGCGGTTCCCCATCTCAGCCCAGAAAGCAGGTAGAACAACTTTTGTGGTGTCTTTCAGATGCCTACCGGAGCAATGTAAAAACTACCAGGAGAACTCCTTTCTGGCACCTTCCCCGGTGGAGTTGTGCATGGGGTGTGTTTGGAACATTTTGCCACCAGCCGACTCCAAAATTCAGCGGTTCCCCATCTCAGCCCAGAAAGCAGGTAGAACAACTTTTGTAGTGTCTTTTTGATGCCTACCAAGGTAGTGTAAAATCTACCAACAGAACTCCTGTCTGGCACCTTCCCCGGTGGAGTTGTGCATGGGGTGTGTTTGGAACATTTTGTCACCAGCCGAGTCCAAAATTCAGCTGTTCCCCACCTCAGCCCAGAAAGCAGGTAGAACAACTTTTGTAGTGTCTTTTTGATGCCTACCAAGGTAGTGTAAAATCTACCAACAGAACTCCTGTCTGGCACCTTCCCCGGTGGAGTTGTGCATGGGGTGTGTTTGGAACATTTTGTCACCGGCCGAGTCCAAAATTCAGCGATTCCCCATCTCAGCCCAGAAAGCAGATAGAACAAGTTTTGTGGTGTCTTTGAGGTGCCTACCAGAGCAATGTAAAAACTACCAGGAGAACTCCTGTCTGGCACCTTCCCCGGTGGAGTTGTGCATGGGGTGTGTTTGGAACATTTTGTCACCGGCCGAGTCCAAAATTCAGCGGTTCCCCATCTCAGCCCAGAAAGCAGGTAGAACAACTTTTGTCGTGTCTTTCAGATGCCTACCAAGGTAGTGTAAAAACTACCAGGAGAACTCCTGTCTGGCACCTTCCCCGGTGGAGTTGTGCATGGGGTGTGTTTGGAACATTTTGTCACCAGCCGAGTCCAAAATTCAGCGGTTCCCCATCTCAGCCCAGAAAGCAGGTAGAACAACTTTTGTGGTGCCTTTCAGCTGCCTACCAAGGTAGTGTAAAAACTACCAGGAGAACTCCTGTCTGGCACCTTCCCCGGTGGAGTTGTGCATGGGGTGTGTTTGGAACATTTTGTCACCGGCCGACTCCAAAATTCAGCGGTTCCCCATCTCAGCCCAGAAAGCAGGAAGAACAACTTTTGTGGTGCCTTTCAAATGCCTACCAAGGTAGTGTAAAAACTACCAGGAGAACTCCTGTCTGGCACCTTCCCCGGTGGAGTTTTGCATGGGGTGTGTTTGGAACATTTTGTCACCGGCCGAGTCCAAAATTCAGCGGTTCCCCATCTCAGCCCAGAAAGCAGGAAGAACAACTTTTGTGGTGCCTTTCAGATGCCTACCGGAGCAATGTAAAAACTACCAGGAGAACTCCTTTCTGGCACCTTCCCCGGTGGAGTTGTGCAGGGGGTGTGTTTGGAACATTTTGCCACCAGCCGACTCCAAATATCAGCCGTTCCCCACCTCAGCCCAGAAAGCAGGTAGAACAACTTTTGTAGTGTCTTTTTGATGCCTACCAAGGTAGTGTAAAATCTACCAAGAGAACTCCTGTCTGGCACCTTCCCCGGTGGAGTTGTGCAGGGGGTGTGTTTGGAACATTTTGTCACCGGCCGAGTCCAAAATTCAGCTGTTCCCCATCTCAGCCCAGAAGGCAGGTAGAACAACTTTTGTGGTGTCTTTCAGATGCCTACCGGAGCAATGTAAAAACTACCAGGAGAACTCCTGTCTGGCACCTTCCCCGGTGGAGTTGTGCAGGGGGTGTGTTTGGAACATTTTGTCACCGGCCGACTCCAAAATTCAGCTGTTCCCCATCTCAGCCCAGAAAGCAGGTAGAACATCTTTTGTGGTGTCTTTCAGATGCCTACCGGAGCAATGTAAAAACTACCAGGAGAACTCCTTTCTGGCACCTTCCCCGGTGGAGTTGTGCAGGGGGTGTGTTTGTAACATTTTGTCACAAGCCGACTCCAAAATTCAGCGGTTCCCCATCTCAGCCCAGAAAGCAGGAAGAACAACTTTTGTGGTGCCTTTCAGCTGCCTACCAAGGTAGTGTAAAAACTACTAAGAGAACTCCTGTCTGGCACCTTCCCCGGTGGAGTTGTGCATGGGGTGTGTTTGGAACATTTTGTCACCAGCCGAGTCCAAAATTCAGCTGTTCCCCACCTCAGCCCAGAAAGCAGGTAGAACAACTTTTGTAGTGTCTTTTTGATGCCTACCAAGGTAGTGTAAAATCTACCAACAGAACTCCTGTCTGGCACCTTCCCCGGTGGAGTTGTGCAGGGGGTGTGTTTGGAACATTTTGTCAGCGGCCGACTCCAAAATTCAGCTGTTCCCCATCTCAGCCCAGAAAGCAGGTAGAACAACTTTTGTGGTGTCTTTTAGATGCCTACCAAGGTAGTGTAAAATCTACCAAGAGAACTCCTGTCTGGCACCTTCCGTGGTGGAGTTGTGCATGGGGTGTGTTTGGAACATTTTGTCACCGGCCGAGTCCAAAATTCAGCGGTTCCCCATCTCAGCCCAGAAAGCAGGTAGAACAACTTTTGTGGTGTCTTTCAGATACCTACCAAGGTAGTGTAAAAACTACTAAGAGAACTCCTGTCTGGCACCTTCCCCGGTGGAGTTGTGTATGGGGTGTGTTTGGAACATTTTGCCACCAGCCGACTCCAAATATCAGCGGTTCCCCATCTCAGCCCAGAAAGCAGGAAGAACAACTTTTGTGGTGCCTTTCAGCTGCCTACCAAGGTAGTGTAAAATCTACCAAGAGAACTCCTGTCTGGCACCTTCCCCGGTGGAGTTGTGCATGGGGTGTGTTTGGAACATTTTGTCACCAGCCGACTCCAAAATTCAGCGGTTCCCCATCTCAGCCCAGAAAGCAGGTAGTACAACTTTTGTGGTGTCTTTCAGATGCCTACCGGAGCAATGTAAAAACTACCAGGAGAACTCCTGTCTGGCACCTTCCCCGGTGGAGTTGTGCATGGGGTGTGTTTGGAACATTTTGCCACAAGCCGAGTCCAAAATTCAGCGGTTCCCCATCTCAGCCCAGAAAGCAGGAAGAACAACTTTTGTGGTGCCTTTCAGCTGCCTACCAAGGTAGTGTAAAATCTACCAACAGAACTCCTGTCTGGCACCTTCCCCGGTGGAGTTGTGCATGGGGTGTGTTTGGAACATTTTGTCACCAGCCGACTCCAAAATTCAGCTGTTCCCCACCTCAGCCCAGAAAGCAGGTAGAACAACTTTTGTAGTGTCTTTTTGATGCCTACCAAGGTAGTGTAAAATCTACCAAGAGAACTCCTGTCTGGCACCTTCCCCGGTGGAGTTGTGCAGGGGGTGTGTTTGGAACATTTTGTCACCGGCCGACTCCAAAATTCAGCGGTTCCCCATCTCAGCCCAGAAAGCAGGTAGAACATCTTTTGTGGTGTCTTTTAGATGCCTACCAAGGTAGTGTAAAATCTACCAAGAGAACTCCTGTCTGGCACCTTCCCCGGTGGAGTTGTGCATGGGGTGTGTTTGGAACATTTTGTCACCGGCCGAGTCCAAAATTCAGCGGTTGCCCATCTCAGCCCAGAAAGCAGGTAGAACAACTTTTGTGGTGTCTTTCAGATACCTACCAAGGTAGTGTAAAAACTACTAAGAGAACTCCTGTCTGGCACCTTCCCCGGTGGAGTTGTGTATGGGGTGTGTTTGGAACATTTTGCCACCAGCCGACTCCAAAATTCATCTGTTCCCCACCTCAGCCCAGAAAGCAGGTAGAACAACTTTTGTAGTGTCTTTTTGATGCCTACCAAGGTAGTGTAAAATCTACCAACAGAACTCCTTTCTGGCACCTTCCCCGGTGGAGTTGTGCAGGGGGTGTGTTTGGAACATTTTGTCACCAGCCGACTCCAAATATCAGCGGTTCCCCATCTCAGCCCAGAAAGCAGGTAGAACAACTTTTGTGGTGTCTTTCAGATGCCTACCGGAGCAATGTAAAAACTACCAGGAGAACTCCTTTCTGGCACCTTCCCCGGTGGAGTTGTGCATGGGGTGTGTTTGGAACATTTTGCCACCAGCCGACTCCAAAATTCAGCGGTTCCCCATCTCAGCCCAGAAAGCAGGTAGAACAACTTTTGTAGTGTCTTTTTGATGCCTACCAAGGTAGTGTAAAATCTACCAACAGAACTCCTGTCTGGCACCTTCCCCGGTGGAGTTGTGCATGGGGTGTGTTTGGAACATTTTGTCACCAGCCGAGTCCAAAATTCAGCTGTTCCCCACCTCAGCCCAGAAAGCAGGTAGAACAACTTTTGTAGTGTCTTTTTGATGCCTACCAAGGTAGTGTAAAATCTACCAACAGAACTCCTGTCTGGCACCTTCCCCGGTGGAGTTGTGCATGGGGTGTGTTTGGAACATTTTGTCACCGGCCGAGTCCAAAATTCAGCGATTCCCCATCTCAGCCCAGAAAGCAGATAGAACAAGTTTTGTGGTGTCTTTGAGGTGCCTACCAGAGCAATGTAAAAACTACCAGGAGAACTCCTGTCTGGCACCTTCCCCGGTGGAGTTGTGCATGGGGTGTGTTTGGAACATTTTGTCACCGGCCGAGTCCAAAATTCAGCGGTTCCCCATCTCAGCCCAGAAAGCAGGTAGAACAACTTTTGTCGTGTCTTTCAGATGCCTACCAAGGTAGTGTAAAAACTACCAGGAGAACTCCTGTCTGGCACCTTCCCCGGTGGAGTTGTGCATGGGGTGTGTTTGGAACATTTTGTCACCAGCCGAGTCCAAAATTCAGCGGTTCCCCATCTCAGCCCAGAAAGCAGGTAGAACAACTTTTGTGGTGCCTTTCAGCTGCCTACCAAGGTAGTGTAAAAACTACCAGGAGAACTCCTGTCTGGCACCTTCCCCGGTGGAGTTGTGCATGGGGTGTGTTTGGAACATTTTGTCACCGGCCGACTCCAAAATTCAGCGGTTCCCCATCTCAGCCCAGAAAGCAGGAAGAACAACTTTTGTGGTGCCTTTCAAATGCCTACCAAGGTAGTGTAAAAACTACCAGGAGAACTCCTGTCTGGCACCTTCCCCGGTGGAGTTTTGCATGGGGTGTGTTTGGAACATTTTGTCACCGGCCGAGTCCAAAATTCAGCGGTTCCCCATCTCAGCCCAGAAAGCAGGAAGAACAACTTTTGTGGTGCCTTTCAGATGCCTACCGGAGCAATGTAAAAACTACCAGGAGAACTCCTTTCTGGCACCTTCCCCGGTGGAGTTGTGCAGGGGGTGTGTTTGGAACATTTTGCCACCAGCCGACTCCAAATATCAGCCGTTCCCCACCTCAGCCCAGAAAGCAGGTAGAACAACTTTTGTAGTGTCTTTTTGATGCCTACCAAGGTAGTGTAAAATCTACCAAGAGAACTCCTGTCTGGCACCTTCCCCGGTGGAGTTGTGCAGGGGGTGTGTTTGGAACATTTTGTCACCGGCCGAGTCCAAAATTCAGCTGTTCCCCATCTCAGCCCAGAAAGCAGGTAGAACAACTTTTGTGGTGTCTTTCAGATGCCTACCGGAGCAATGTAAAAACTACCAGGAGAACTCCTGTCTGGCACCTTCCCCGGTGGAGTTGTGCAGGGGGTGTGTTTGGAACATTTTGTCACCGGCCGACTCCAAAATTCAGCTGTTCCCCATCTCAGCCCAGAAAGCAGGTAGAACATCTTTTGTGGTGTCTTTCAGATGCCTACCGGAGCAATGTAAAAACTACCAGGAGAACTCCTTTCTGGCACCTTCCCCGGTGGAGTTGTGCAGGGGGTGTGTTTGTAACATTTTGTCACAAGCCGACTCCAAAATTCAGCGGTTCCCCATCTCAGCCCAGAAAGCAGGAAGAACAACTTTTGTGGTGCCTTTCAGCTGCCTACCAAGGTAGTGTAAAAACTACTAAGAGAACTCCTGTCTGGCACCTTCCCCGGTGGAGTTGTGCATGGGGTGTGTTTGGAACATTTTGTCACCAGCCGAGTCCAAAATTCAGCTGTTCCCCACCTCAGCCCAGAAAGCAGGTAGAACAACTTTTGTAGTGTCTTTTTGATGCCTACCAAGGTAGTGTAAAATCTACCAACAGAACTCCTGTCTGGCACCTTCCCCGGTGGAGTTGTGCAGGGGGTGTGTTTGGAACATTTTGTCAGCGGCCGACTCCAAAATTCAGCTGTTCCCCATCTCAGCCCAGAAAGCAGGTAGAACAACTTTTGTGGTGTCTTTTAGATGCCTACCAAGGTAGTGTAAAATCTACCAAGAGAACTCCTGTCTGGCACCTTCCGTGGTGGAGTTGTGCATGGGGTGTGTTTGGAACATTTTGTCACCGGCCGAGTCCAAAATTCAGCGGTTCCCCATCTCAGCCCAGAAAGCAGGTAGAACAACTTTTGTGGTGTCTTTCAGATACCTACCAAGGTAGTGTAAAAACTACTAAGAGAACTCCTGTCTGGCACCTTCCCCGGTGGAGTTGTGTATGGGGTGTGTTTGGAACATTTTGCCACCAGCCGACTCCAAATATCAGCGGTTCCCCATCTCAGCCCAGAAAGCAGGAAGAACAACTTTTGTGGTGCCTTTCAGCTGCCTACCAAGGTAGTGTAAAATCTACCAAGAGAACTCCTGTCTGGCACCTTCCCCGGTGGAGTTGTGCATGGGGTGTGTTTGGAACATTTTGTCACCAGCCGAGTCCAAAATTCAGCTGTTCCCCACCTCAGCCCAGAAAGCAGGTAGAACAACTTTTGTAGTGTCTTTTTGATGCCTACCAAGGTAGTGTAAAATCTACCAACAGAACTCCTGTCTGGCACCTTCCCCGGTGGAGTTGTGCATGGGGTGTGTTTGGAACATTTTGTCACCGGCCGACTCCAAAATTCAGCGGTTCCCCATCTCAGCCCAGAAAGCAGGTAGAACATCTTTTGTGGTGTCTTTTAGATGCCTACCAAGGTAGTGTAAAATCTACCAAGAGAACTCCTGTCTGGCACCTTCCGTGGTGGAGTTGTGCATGGGGTGTGTTTGGAACATTTTGTCACCGGCCGAGTCCAAAATTCAGCGGTTCCCCATCTCAGCCCAGAAAGCAGGTAGAACAACTTTTGTGGTGTCTTTCAGATACCTACAAAGGTAGTGTAAAAACTACTAAGAGAACTCCTGTCTGGCACCTTCCCCGGTGGAGTTGTGTATGGGGTGTGTTTGGAACATTTTGCCACCAGCCGACTCCAAAATTCAGCTGTTCCCCATCTCAGCCCAGAAAGCAGGAAGAACAACTTTTGTAGTGTCTTTTTGATGCCTACCAAGGTAGTGTAAAATCTACCAACAGAACTCCTGTCTAGCACCTTCCCCGGTGGAGTTGTGCAGGGGGTGTGTTTGGAACATTTTGTCACCGGCCGACTCCAAAATTCATCTGTTCCCCATCTCAGCCCAGAAAGCAGGTAGAACAACTTTTGTAGTGTCTTTTTGATGCCTACCAAGGTAGTGTAAAATCTACCAACAGAACTCCTGTCTGGCACCTTCCCCGGTGGAGTTGTGCAGGGGGTGTGTTTGGAACATTTTGTCACCGGCCGAGTCCAAAATTCAGCTGTTCCCCATCTCAGCCCAGAAAGCAGGTAGAACAACTTTTGTGGTGTCTTTCAGATGCCTACCGGAGCAATGTAAAAACTACCAGGAGAACTCCTTTCTGGCACCTTCCCCGGTGGAGTTGTGCAGGGGGTGTGTTTGGAACATTTTGTCACCGGCCGAGTGCAAAATTCATCTGTTCCCCACCTCAGCCCAGAAAGCAGGTAGAACAACTTTTGTAGTGTCTTTTTGATGCCTACCAAGGTAGTGTAAAATCTACCAAGAGAACTCCTGTCTGGCACCTTCCCCGGTGGAGTTGTGCAGGGGGTGTGTTTGGAACATTTTGTCACCGGCCGACTCCAAAATTCAGCTGTTCCCCATCTCAGCCCAGAAAGCAGGTAGAACATCTTTTGTGGTGTCTTTCAGATGCCTACCGGAGCAATGTAAAAACTACCAGGAGAACTCCTTTCTGGCACCTTCCCCGGTGGAGTTGTGCAGGGGGTGTGTTTGTAACATTTTGTCACCAGCCGAGTCCAAAATTCAGCGGTTCCCCATCTCAGCCCAGAAAGCAGGAAGAACAACTTTTGTAGTGTCTTTTTGATGCCTACCAAGGTAGTGTAAAATCTACCAACAGAACTCCTGTCTGGCACCTTCCCCGGTGGAGTTGTGCAGGGGGTGTGTTTGGAACATTTTGTCACCAGCCGACTCCAAAATTCAGCGATTCCCCATCTCAGCCCAGAAAGCAGGTAGAACAACTTTTGTAGTGTCTTTTTGATGCCTACCAAGGTAGTGTAAAATCTACCAAGAGAACTCCTGTCTGGCACCTTCCCCGGTGGAGTTGTGCATGGGGTGTGTTTGGAACATTTTGTCACCGGCCGAGTCCAAAATTCAGCGGTTCCCCATCTCAGCCCAGAAAGCAGGTAGAACAACTTTTGTAGTGTCTTTTTGATGCCTACCAAGGTAGTGTAAAATCTACCAACAGAACTCCTGTCTGGCACCTTCCCCGGTGGAGTTGTGCAGGGGGTGTGTTTGGAACATTTTGTCACCGGCCGAGTGCAAAATTCATCTGTTCCCCACCTCAGCCCAGAAAGCAGGTAGAACAACTTTTGTAGTGTCTTTTTGATGCCTACCAAGGTAGTGTAAAATCTACCAACAGAACTCCTGTCTGGCACCTTCCCCGGTGGAGTTGTGCATGGGGTGTGTTTGGAACATTTTGTCACCGGCCGACTCCAAAATTCAGCGGTTCCCCATCTCAGCCCAGAAAGCAGGTAGAACATCTTTTGTGGTGTCTTTTAGATGCCTACCAAGGTAGTGTAAAATCTACCAAGAGAACTCCTGTCTGGCACCTTCCGTGGTGGAGTTGTGCATGGGGTGTGTTTGGAACATTTTGTCACCGGCCGAGTCCAAAATTCAGCGGTTCCCCATCTCAGCCCAGAAAGCAGGTAGAACAACTTTTGTGGTGTCTTTCAGATACCTACCAAGGTAGTGTAAAAACTACTAAGAGAACTCCTGTCTGGCACCTTCCCCGGTGGAGTTGTGTATGGGGTGTGTTTGGAACATTTTGCCACCAGCCGACTCCAAAATTCAGCTGTTCCCCATCTCAGCCCAGAAAGCAGGAAGAACAACTTTTGTAGTGTCTTTTTGATGCCTACCAAGGTAGTGTAAAATCTACCAACAGAACTCCTGTCTGGCACCTTCCCCGGTGGAGTTGTGCAGGGGGTGTGTTTGGAACATTTTGTCACCGGCCGAGTCCAAAATTCAGCTGTTCCCCATCTCAGCCCAGAAAGCAGGGAGAACAACTTTTGTGGTGTCTTTCAGATGCCTACCGGAGCAATGTAAAAACTACCAGGAGAACTCCTTTCTGGCACCTTCCCCGGTGGAGTTGTGCAGGGGGTGTGTTTGGAACATTTTGTCACCGGCCGAGTGCAAAATTCATCTGTTCCCCACCTCAGCCCAGAAAGCAGGTAGAACAACTTTTGTAGTGTCTTTTTGATGCCTACCAAGGTAGTGTAAAATCTACCAAGAGAACTCCTGTCTGGCACCTTCCCCGGTGGAGTTGTGCAGGGGGTGTGTTTGGAACATTTTGTCACCGGCCGACTCCAAAATTCAGCTGTTCCCCATCTCAGCCCAGAAAGCAGGTAGAACATCTTTTGTGGTGTCTTTTAGATGCCTACCAAGGTAGTGTAAAATCTACCAAGAGAACTCCTGTCTGGCACCTTCCCCGGTGGAGTTGTGCATGGGGTGTGTTTGGAACATTTTGTCACCGGCCGAGTCCAAAATTCAGCGGTTCCCCATCTCAGCCCAGAAAGCAGGTAGAACAACTTTTGTGGTGTCTTTCAGATACCTACCAAGGTAGTGTAAAAACTACTCAGAGAACTCCTGTCTGGCACCTTCCCCGGTGGAGTTGTGTATGGGGTGTGTTTGGAACATTTTGCCACCAGCCGACTCCAAAATTCAGCCGTTCCCCATCTCAGCCCAGAAAGCAGGAAGAACAACTTTTGTAGTGTCTTTTTGATGCCTACCAAGGTAGTGTAAAATCTACCAAGAGAACTCCTATCTAGCACCTTCCCCGGTGGAGTTGTGCAGGGGGTGTGTTTGGAACATTTTGTCACCGGCCGAGTCCAAAATTCAGCGGTTCCCCATCTCAGCCCAGAAAGCAGGTAGAACAACTTTTGTGGTGTCTTTCAGATACCTACCAAGGTAGTGTAAAAACTACTAAGAGAACTCCTGTCTGGCACCTTCCCCGGTGGAGTTGTGTATGGGGTGTGTTTGGAACATTTTGCCACCAGCCGACTCCAAATATCAGCGGTTCCCCATCTCAGCCCAGAAAGCAGGAAGAACAACTTTTGTGGTGCCTTTCAGCTGCCTACCAAGGTAGTGTAAAATCTACCAAGAGAACTCCTGTCTGGCACCTTCCCCGGTGGAGTTGTGCATGGGGTGTGTTTGGAACATTTTGTCACCAGCCGAGTCCAAAATTCAGCTGTTCCCCACCTCAGCCCAGAAAGCAGGTAGAACAACTTTTGTAGTGTCTTTTTGATGCCTACCAAGGTAGTGTAAAATCTACCAACAGAACTCCTGTCTGGCACCTTCCCCGGTGGAGTTGTGCATGGGGTGTGTTTGGAACATTTTGTCACCGGCCGACTCCAAAATTCAGCGGTTCCCCATCTCAGCCCAGAAAGCAGGTAGAACATCTTTTGTGGTGTCTTTTAGATGCCTACCAAGGTAGTGTAAAATCTACCAAGAGAACTCCTGTCTGGCACCTTCCGTGGTGGAGTTGTGCATGGGGTGTGTTTGGAACATTTTGTCACCGGCCGAGTCCAAAATTCAGCGGTTCCCCATCTCAGCCCAGAAAGCAGGTAGAACAACTTTTGTGGTGTCTTTCAGATACCTACAAAGGTAGTGTAAAAACTACTAAGAGAACTCCTGTCTGGCACCTTCCCCGGTGGAGTTGTGTATGGGGTGTGTTTGGAACATTTTGCCACCAGCCGACTCCAAAATTCAGCTGTTCCCCATCTCAGCCCAGAAAGCAGGAAGAACAACTTTTGTAGTGTCTTTTTGATGCCTACCAAGGTAGTGTAAAATCTACCAACAGAACTCCTGTCTAGCACCTTCCCCGGTGGAGTTGTGCAGGGGGTGTGTTTGGAACATTTTGTCACCGGCCGACTCCAAAATTCATCTGTTCCCCATCTCAGCCCAGAAAGCAGGTAGAACAACTTTTGTAGTGTCTTTTTGATGCCTACCAAGGTAGTGTAAAATCTACCAACAGAACTCCTGTCTGGCACCTTCCCCGGTGGAGTTGTGCAGGGGGTGTGTTTGGAACATTTTGTCACCGGCCGAGTCCAAAATTCAGCTGTTCCCCATCTCAGCCCAGAAAGCAGGTAGAACAACTTTTGTGGTGTCTTTCAGATGCCTACCGGAGCAATGTAAAAACTACCAGGAGAACTCCTTTCTGGCACCTTCCCCGGTGGAGTTGTGCAGGGGGTGTGTTTGGAACATTTTGTCACCGGCCGAGTGCAAAATTCATCTGTTCCCCACCTCAGCCCAGAAAGCAGGTAGAACAACTTTTGTAGTGTCTTTTTGATGCCTACCAAGGTAGTGTAAAATCTACCAAGAGAACTCCTGTCTGGCACCTTCCCCGGTGGAGTTGTGCAGGGGGTGTGTTTGGAACATTTTGTCACCGGCCGACTCCAAAATTCAGCTGTTCCCCATCTCAGCCCAGAAAGCAGGTAGAACATCTTTTGTGGTGTCTTTCAGATGCCTACCGGAGCAATGTAAAAACTACCAGGAGAACTCCTTTCTGGCACCTTCCCCGGTGGAGTTGTGCAGGGGGTGTGTTTGTAACATTTTGTCACCAGCCGAGTCCAAAATTCAGCGGTTCCCCATCTCAGCCCAGAAAGCAGGAAGAACAACTTTTGTAGTGTCTTTTTGATGCCTACCAAGGTAGTGTAAAATCTACCAACAGAACTCCTGTCTGGCACCTTCCCCGGTGGAGTTGTGCAGGGGGTGTGTTTGGAACATTTTGTCACCAGCCGACTCCAAAATTCAGCGATTCCCCATCTCAGCCCAGAAAGCAGGTAGAACAACTTTTGTAGTGTCTTTTTGATGCCTACCAAGGTAGTGTAAAATCTACCAAGAGAACTCCTGTCTGGCACCTTCCCCGGTGGAGTTGTGCATGGGGTGTGTTTGGAACATTTTGTCACCGGCCGAGTCCAAAATTCAGCGGTTCCCCATCTCAGCCCAGAAAGCAGGTAGAACAACTTTTGTAGTGTCTTTTTGATGCCTACCAAGGTAGTGTAAAATCTACCAACAGAACTCCTGTCTGGCACCTTCCCCGGTGGAGTTGTGCAGGGGGTGTGTTTGGAACATTTTGTCACCGGCCGAGTGCAAAATTCATCTGTTCCCCACCTCAGCCCAGAAAGCAGGTAGAACAACTTTTGTAGTGTCTTTTTGATGCCTACCAAGGTAGTGTAAAATCTACCAACAGAACTCCTGTCTGGCACCTTCCCCGGTGGAGTTGTGCATGGGGTGTGTTTGGAACATTTTGTCACCGGCCGACTCCAAAATTCAGCGGTTCCCCATCTCAGCCCAGAAAGCAGGTAGAACATCTTTTGTGGTGTCTTTTAGATGCCTACCAAGGTAGTGTAAAATCTACCAAGAGAACTCCTGTCTGGCACCTTCCGTGGTGGAGTTGTGCATGGGGTGTGTTTGGAACATTTTGTCACCGGCCGAGTCCAAAATTCAGCGGTTCCCCATCTCAGCCCAGAAAGCAGGTAGAACAACTTTTGTGGTGTCTTTCAGATACCTACCAAGGTAGTGTAAAAACTACTAAGAGAACTCCTGTCTGGCACCTTCCCCGGTGGAGTTGTGTATGGGGTGTGTTTGGAACATTTTGCCACCAGCCGACTCCAAAATTCAGCTGTTCCCCATCTCAGCCCAGAAAGCAGGAAGAACAACTTTTGTAGTGTCTTTTTGATGCCTACCAAGGTAGTGTAAAATCTACCAACAGAACTCCTGTCTGGCACCTTCCCCGGTGGAGTTGTGCAGGGGGTGTGTTTGGAACATTTTGTCACCGGCCGAGTCCAAAATTCAGCTGTTCCCCATCTCAGCCCAGAAAGCAGGGAGAACAACTTTTGTGGTGTCTTTCAGATGCCTACCGGAGCAATGTAAAAACTACCAGGAGAACTCCTTTCTGGCACCTTCCCCGGTGGAGTTGTGCAGGGGGTGTGTTTGGAACATTTTGTCACCGGCCGAGTGCAAAATTCATCTGTTCCCCACCTCAGCCCAGAAAGCAGGTAGAACAACTTTTGTAGTGTCTTTTTGATGCCTACCAAGGTAGTGTAAAATCTACCAAGAGAACTCCTGTCTGGCACCTTCCCCGGTGGAGTTGTGCAGGGGGTGTGTTTGGAACATTTTGTCACCGGCCGACTCCAAAATTCAGCTGTTCCCCATCTCAGCCCAGAAAGCAGGTAGAACATCTTTTGTGGTGTCTTTTAGATGCCTACCAAGGTAGTGTAAAATCTACCAAGAGAACTCCTGTCTGGCACCTTCCCCGGTGGAGTTGTGCATGGGGTGTGTTTGGAACATTTTGTCACCGGCCGAGTCCAAAATTCAGCGGTTCCCCATCTCAGCCCAGAAAGCAGGTAGAACAACTTTTGTGGTGTCTTTCAGATACCTACCAAGGTAGTGTAAAAACTACTCAGAGAACTCCTGTCTGGCACCTTCCCCGGTGGAGTTGTGTATGGGGTGTGTTTGGAACATTTTGCCACCAGCCGACTCCAAAATTCAGCCGTTCCCCATCTCAGCCCAGAAAGCAGGAAGAACAACTTTTGTAGTGTCTTTTTGATGCCTACCAAGGTAGTGTAAAATCTACCAAGAGAACTCCTATCTAGCACCTTCCCCGGTGGAGTTGTGCAGGGGGTGTGTTTGGAACATTTTGTCACCGGCCGACTCCAAAATTCAGCGTTTCCCCATCTCAGCCCAGAAAGCAGGTAGAACAACTTTTGTGGTGTCTTTCAGATGCCTACCGGAGCAATGTAAAAACTACCAGGAGAACTCCTGTCTGGCACCTTCCCCGGTGGAGTTGTGCAGGGGGTGTGTTTGGAACATTTTGTCACCAGCCGAGTGCAAAATTCATCTGTTCCCCACCTCAGCCCAGAAAGCAGGTAGAACAACTTTTGTAGTGTCTTTTTGATGCCTACCAAGGTAGTGTAAAATCTACCAAGAGAACTCCTGTCTGGCACCTTCCCCGGTGGAGTTGTGCAGGGGGGTGTGTTTGGAACATTTTGTCACCGGCCGAGTCCAAAATTCAGCTGTTCCCCATCTCAGCCCAGAAAGCAGGTAGAACAACTTTTGTGGTGTCTTTCAGATGCCTACCGGAGCAATGTAAAAACTACCAGGAGAACTCCTTTCTGGCACCTTCCCCGGTGGAGTTGTGCAGGGGGTGTGTTTGGAACATTTTGTCACCGGCCGAGTGCAAAATTCATCTGTTCCCCACCTCAGCCCAGAAAGCAGGTAGAACAACTTTTGTAGTGTCTTTTTGATGCCTACCAAGGTAGTGTAAAATCTACCAAGAGAACTCCTGTCTGGCACCTTCCCCGGTGGAGTTGTGCAGGGGGTGTGTTTGGAACATTTTGTCACCGGCCGACTCCAAAATTCAGCTGTTCCCCATCTCAGCCCAGAAAGCAGGTAGAACATCTTTTGTGGTGTCTTTCAGATGCCTACCGGAGCAATGTAAAAACTACCAGGAGAACTCCTTTCTGGCACCTTCCCCGGTGGAGTTGTGCAGGGGGTGTGTTTGTAACATTTTGCCACAAGCCGAGTCCAAAATTCAGCGGTTCCCCATCTCAGCCCAGAAAGCAGGAAGAACAACTTTTGTGGTGCCTTTCAGCTGCCTACCAAGGTAGTGTAAAATCTACCAACAGAACTCCTGTCTGGCACCTTCCCCGGTGGAGTTGTGCATGTGGTGTGTTTGGAACATTTTGTCACCAGCCGACTCCAAAATTCAGCTGTTCCCCATCTCAGCCCAGAAAGCAGGTAGAACAACTTTTGCGGTGCCTTTCAGATGCCTACCGGAGCAATGTAAAAACTACCAGGAGAACTCCTTTCTGGCACCTTCCCCGGTGGAGTTGTGCATGGGGTGTGTTTGGAACATTTTGCCACCAGCCGACTCCAAAATTCAGCGGTTCCCCATCTCAGCCCAGAAAGCAGGTAGAACAACTTTTGTAGTGTCTTTTTGATGCCTACCAAGGTAGTGTAAAATCTACCAACAGAACTCCTGTCTGGCACCTTCCCCGGTGGAGTTGTGCAGGGGGTGTGTTTGGAACATTTTGTCACCGGCCGACTCCAAAATTCAGCGTTTCCCCATCTCAGCCCAGAAAGCAGGTAGAACAACTTTTGTGGTGTCTTTTAGATGCCTACCAAGGTAGTGTAAAATCTACCAAGAGAACTCCTGTCTGGCACCTTCCGTGGTGGAGTTGTGCATGGGGTGTGTTTGGAACATTTTGTCACCGGCCGAGTCCAAAATTCAGCGGTTGCCCATCTCAGCCCAGAAAGCAGGTAGAACAACTTTTGTGGTGTCTTTCAGATGCCTACCAAGGTAGTGTAAAAACTACCAAGAGAACTCCTGTCTGGCACCTTCCCCGGTGGAGTTGTGCATGGGGTGTGTTTGGAACATTTTGTCACCGGCCGAGTCCAAAATTCAGCGATTCCCCATCTCAGCCCAGAAAGCAGATAGAACAAGTTTTGTGGTGTCTTTGAGGTGCCTACCAGAGCAATGTAAAAACTACCAGGAGAACTCCTGTCTGGCACCTTCCCCGGGGAGTTGTGCATGGCGTGTGTTTGGAACATTTTGTCACCGGCCGAGTCCAAAATTCAGCGGTTCCCCATCTCAGCCCAGAAAGCAGGTAGAACAACTTTTGTAGTGTCTTTTTGATGCCTACCAAGGTAGTGTAAAATCTACCAACAGAACTCCTGTCTGGCACCTTCCCCGGTGGAGTTGTGCATGGGGTGTGTTTGGAACATTTTGTCACCGGCCGACTCCAAAATTCAGCGATTCCCCATCTCAGCCCAGAAAGCAGGTAGAACAACTTTTGTGGTGTCTTTCAGATGCCTACCGGAGCAATGTAAAAACTACCAGGAGAACTCCTTTCTGGCACCTTCCCCGGTGGAGTTGTGCATGGGGTGTGTTTGTAACATTTTCCCACAAGCCGAGTCCAAAATTCAGCGGTTCCCCATCTCAGCCCAGAAAGCAGGAAGAACAACTTTTGTGGTGCCTTTCAGCTGCCTACCAAGGTAGTGTAAAATCTACCAACAGAACTCCTGTCTGGCACCTTCCCCGGTGGAGTTGTGCAGGGGGTGTGTTTGGAACATTTTGTCACCAGCCGACTCCAAATATCAGCTGTTCCCCATCTCAGCCCAGAAAGCAGGAAGAACAACTTTTGTGGTGCCTTTCAGCTGCCTACCAAGGTAGTGTAAAAGCTATCAAGAGAACTCCTGTCTGGCACCTTCCCCGGTGGAGTTGTGCATGGGGTGTGTTTGGAACATTTTGTCACCGGCCGACTCCAAAATTCAGCGGTTCCCCATCTCAGCCCAGAAAGCAGGTAGAACATCTTTTGTGGTGTCTTTTAGATGCCTACCAAGGTAGTGTAAAATCTACCAAGAGAACTCCTGTCTGGCACCTTCCCCGGTGGAGTTGTGCATGGGGTGTGTTTGGAACATTTTGTCACCGGCCGAGTCCAAAATTCAGTGGTTCCCCATCTCAGCCCAGAAAGCAGGTAGAACAACTTTTGTGGTGTCTTTCAGATGCCTACCAAGGTAGTGTAAAAACTACTAAGAGAACTCCTGTCTGGCACCTTCCTGGTGGAGTTGTGCATGGGGTGTGTTTGGAACATTTTGCCACCAGCCGACTCCAAAATTCAGCTGTTCCCCATCTCAGCCCAGAAAGCAGGAAGAACAACTTTTGTGGTGCCTTTCAGCTGCCTACCAAGGTAGTGTAAAATCTACCAACAGAACTCCTGTCTGGCACCTTCCCCGGTGGAGTTGTGCATGTGGTGTGTTTGGAACATTTTGTCACCAGCCGAGTCCAAAATTCAGCTGTTCCCCATCTCAGCCCAGAAAGCAGGTAGAACAACTTTTGCGGTGCCTTTCAGATGCCTACCGGAGCAATGTAAAAACTACCAGGAGAACTCCTTTCTGGCACCTTCCCCGGTGGAGTTGTGCATGGGGTGTGTTTGGAACATTTTGCCACCAGCCGACTCCAAAATTCAGCGGTTCCCCATCTCAGCCCAGAAAGCAGGTAGAACAACTTTTGTAGTGTCTTTTTGATGCCTACAAAGGTAGTGTAAAATCTACCAACAGAACTCCTGTCTGGCACCTTCCCCGGTGGAGTTGTGCAGGGGGTGTGTTTGGAACATTTTGTCACCGGCCGACTCCAAAATTCAGCGTTTCCCCATCTCAGCCCAGAAAGCAGGTAGAACAACTTTTGTGGTGTCTTTTAGATGCCTACCAAGGTAGTGTAAAATCTAACAAGAGAACTCCTGTCTGGCACCTTCCGTGGTGGAGTTGTGCATGGGGTGTGTTTGGAACATTTTGTCACCGGCCGAGTCCAAAATTCAGCGGTTGCCCATCTCAGCCCAGAAAGCAGGTAGAACAACTTTTGTGGTGTCTTTCAGATGCCTACCAAGGTAGTGTAAAAACTACCAAGAGAACTCCTGTCTGGCACCTTCCCCGGTGGAGTTGTGCATGGGGTGTGTTTGGAACATTTTGTCACCGGCCGAGTCCAAAATTCAGCGATTCCCCATCTCAGCCCAGAAAGCAGATAGAACAAGTTTTGTGGTGTCTTTGAGGTGCCTACCAGAGCAATGTAAAAACTACCAGGAGAACTCCTGTCTGGCACCTTCCCCGGGGAGTTGTGCATGGCGTGTGTTTGGAACATTTTGTCACCGGCCGAGTCCAAAATTCAGCGGTTCCCCATCTCAGCCCAGAAAGCAGGTAGAACAACTTTTGTAGTGTCTTTTTGATGCCTACCAAGGTAGTGTAAAATCTACCAACAGAACTCCTGTCTGGCACCTTCCCCGGTGGAGTTGTGCATGGGGTGTGTTTGGAACATTTTGTCACCGGCCGACTCCAAAATTCAGCGATTCCCCATCTCAGCCCAGAAAGCAGGTAGAACAACTTTTGTGGTGTCTTTCAGATGCCTACCGGAGCAATGTAAAAACTACCAGGAGAACTCCTTTCTGGCACCTTCCCCGGTGGAGTTGTGCATGGGGTGTGTTTGTAACATTTTCCCACAAGCCGAGTCCAAAATTCAGCGGTTCCCCATCTCAGCCCAGAAAGCAGGAAGAACAACTTTTGTGGTGCCTTTCAGCTGCCTACCAAGGTAGTGTAAAATCTACCAACAGAACTCCTGTCTGGCACCTTCCCCGGTGGAGTTGTGCAGGGGGTGTGTTTGGAACATTTTGTCACCAGCCGACTCCAAATATCAGCTGTTCCCCATCTCAGCCCAGAAAGCAGGAAGAACAACTTTTGTGGTGCTTTTCAGCTGCCTACCAAGGTAGTGTAAAATCTACCAACAGAACTCCTTTCTGGCACCTTCCCCGGTTGAGTTGTGCAGGGGGTGTGTTTGGAACATTTTGTCACCAGCCGACTCCAAAATTCAGCGGTTCCCCATCTCAGCCCAGAAAGCAGGTAGAACAACTTTTGTGGTGTCTTTGAGGTGCCTACCAGAGCAATGTAAAAGCTATCAAGAGAACTCCTGTCTGGCACCTTCCCCGGTGGAGTTGTGCATCGGGTGTGTTTGGAACATTTTGTCACCGGCCGACTCCAAAATTCAGCGGTTCCCCATCTCAGCCCAGAAAGCAGGTAGAACATCTTTTGTGGTGTCTTTTAGATGCCTACCAAGGTAGTGTAAAATCTACCAAGAGAACTCCTGTCTGGCACCTTCCCCGGTGGAGTTGTGCATGGGGTGTGTTTGGAACATTTTGTCACCGGCCGAGTCCAAAATTCAGTGGTTCCCCATCTCAGCCCAGAAAGCAGGTAGAACAACTTTTGTGGTGTCTTTCAGATGCCTACCAAGGTAGTGTAAAATCTACCAACAGAACTCCTGTCTGGCACCTTCCCCGGTGGAGTTGTGCAGGGGGTGTGTTTGGAACATTTTGTCACCGGCCGACTCCAAAATTCAGCGGTTCCCCATCTCAGCCCAGAAAGCAGGTAGAACATCTTTTGTGGTGTCTTTTAGATGCCTACCAAGGTAGTGTAAAATCTACCAAGAGAACTCCTGTCTGGCACCTTCCGTGGTGGAGTTGTGCATGGGGTGTCTTTGGAACATTTTGTCACCGGCCGAGTCCAAAATTCAGCGGTTCCCCATCTCAGCCCAGAAAGCAGGTAGAACAACTTTTGTGGTGTCTTTCAGATACCTACCAAGGTAGTGTAAAAACTACTCAGAGAACTCCTGTCTGGCACCTTCCCCGGTGGAGTTGTGCATGGGGTGTGTTTGGAACATTTTGCCACCAGCCGACTCCAAAATTCAGCGGTTCCCCATCTCAGCCCAGAAAGCAGGAAGAACAACTTTTGTAGTGTCTTTTTGATGCCTACCAAGGTAGTGTAAAATCTACCAAGAGAACTCCTTTCTGGCACCTTCCCCGGTGGAGTTGTGCAGGGGGTGTGTTTGGAACATTTTGTCACCGGCCGAGTGCAAAATTCATCTGTTCCCCACCTCAGCCCAGAAAGCAGGTAGAACAACTTTTGTAGTGTCTTTTTGATGCCTACCAAGGTAGTGTAAAATCTACCAAGAGAACTCCTGTCTGGCACCTTCCCCGGTGGAGTTGTGCAGGGGGTGTGTTTGGAACATTTTGTCACCGGCCGACTCCAAAATTCAGCTGTTCCCCATCTCAGCCCAGAAAGCAGGTAGAACATCTTTTGTGGTGTCTTTCAGATGCCTACCGGAGCAATGTAAAAACTACCAGGAGAACTCCTTTCTGGCACCTTCCCCGGTGGAGTTGTGCAGGGGGTGTGTTTGTAACATTTTGCCACCAGCCGACTCCAAAATTCAGCGGTTCCCCATCTCAGCCCAGAAAGCAGGAAGAACAACTTTTGTGGTGCCTTTCAGCTGCCTACCAAGGTAGTGTAAAATCTACCAACAGAACTCCTGTCTGGCACCTTCCCCGGTGGAGTTGTGCAGGGGGTGTGTTTGGAACATTTTGTCACCAGCCGACTCCAAAATTCAGCGGTTCCCCATCTCAGCCCAGAAAGCAGGTAGAACAACTTTTGCGGTGCCTTTCAGATGCCTACCGGAGCAATGTAAAAACTACCAGGAGAACTCCTTTCTGGCACCTTCCCCGGTGGAGTTGTGCATGGGGTGTGTTTGGAACATTTTGCCACCAGCCGACTCCAAAATTCAGCGGTTCCCCATCTCAGCCCAGAAAGCAGGTAGAACAACTTTTGTAGTGTCTTTTTGATGCCTACCAAGGTAGTGTAAAATCTACCAACAGAACTCCTGTCTGGCACCTTCCACGGTGGAGTTGTGCAGGGAGTGTGTTTGGAACATTTTGTCACCGGCCGACTCCAAAATTCAGCGTTTCCCCATCTCAGCCCAGAAAGCAGGTAGAACATCTTTTGTGGTGTCTTTTAGATGCCTACCAAGGTAGTGTAAAATCTACCAAGAGAACTCCTGTCTGGCACCTTCCCCGGTGGAGTTGTGCATGGGGTGTGTTTGGAACATTTTGTCACCGGCCGAGTCCAAAATTCAGCGATTCCCCATCTCAGCCCAGAAAGCAGATAGAACAAGTTTTGTGGTGTCTTTGAGGTGCCTACCAGAGCAATGTAAAAACTACCAGGAGAACTCCTGTCTGGCACCTTCCCCGGTGGAGTTGTGCATGGGGTGTGTTTGGAACATTTTGTCACCGGCCGAGTCCAAAATTCAGCGGTTCCCCACCTCAGCCCAGAAAGCAGGTAGAACAACTTTTGTAGTGTCTTTTTGATGCCTACCAAGGTAGTGTAAAATCTACCAAGAGAACTCCTGTCTGGCACCTTCCCCGGTGGAGTTGTGCAGGGGGTGTGTTTGGAACATTTTGTCACCGGCCGACTCCAAAATTCAGCTGTTCCCCATCTCAGCCCAGAAAGCAGGTAGAACATCTTTTGTGGTGTCTTTCAGATGCCTACCGGAGCAATGTAAAAACTACCAGGAGAACTCCTTTCTGGCACCTTCCCCGGTGGAGTTGTGCAGGGGGTGTGTTTGTAACATTTTGCCACCAGCCGACTCCAAAATTCAGCGGTTGCCCATCTCAGCCCAGAAAGCAGGAAGAACAACTTTTGTGGTGCCTTTCAGCTGCCTACCAAGGTAGTGTAAAATCTACCAACAGAACTCCTGTCTGGCACCTTCCCCGGTGGAGTTGTGCAGGGGGTGTGTTTGGAACATTTTGTCACCAGCCGACTCCAAAATTCAGCGGTTCCCCATCTCAGCCCAGAAAGCAGGTAGAACAACTTTTGCGGTGCCTTTCAGATGCCTACCGGAGCAATGTAAAAACTACCAGGAGAACTCCTTTCTGGCACCTTCCCCGGTGGAGTTGTGCATGGGGTGTGTTTGGAACATTTTGCCACCAGCCGACTCCAAAATTCAGCGGTTCCCCATCTCAGCCCAGAAAGCAGGTAGAACAACTTTTGTAGTGTCTTTTTGATGCCTACCAAGGTAGTGTAAAATCTACCAAGAGAACTCCTGTCTGGCACCTTCCCCGGTGGAGTTGTGCAGGGGGTGTGTTTGGAACATTTTGTCACCGGCCGACTCCAAAATTCAGCGTTTCCCCATCTCAGCCCAGAAAGCAGGTAGAACATCTTTTGTGGTGTCTTTTAGATGCCTACCAAGGTAGTGTAAAATCTACCAAGAGAACTCCTGTCTGGCACCTTCCCCGGTGGAGTTGTGCATGGGGTGTGTTTGGAACATTTTGTCACCGGCCGAGTCCAAAATTCAGCGATTCCCCACCTCAGCCCAGAAAGCAGGTAGAACAACTTTTGTGGTGCCTTTCAGCTGCCTACCAAGGTAGTGTAAAAACTACCAAGAGAACTCCTTTCTGGCACCTTCCCCGGTTGAGTTGTGCAGGGGGTGTGTTTGGAACATTTTGTCACCAGCCGAGTCCAAAATTCAGCTGTTCCCCATCTCAGCCCAGAAAGCAGGTAGAACAACTTTTGTGGTGTCTTTGAGGTGCCTACCAGAGCAATGTAAAAGCTATCAAGAGAACTCCTGTCTGGCACCTTCCCCGGTGGAGTTGTGCAGGGGGTGTGTTTGGAACATTTTGCCACCAGCCGACTCCAAAATTCAGCTGTTCCCCATCTCAGCCCAGAAAGCAGGTAGAACAACTTTTGTGGTGTCTTTTTGATGCCTACCAAGGTAGTGTAAAATCTACCAACAGAACTCCTTTCTGGCACCTTCCCCGGTGGAGTTGTGCAGGGGGTGTGTTTGGAACATTTTGTCACCGGCCGACTCCAAAATTCAGCGTTTCCCCATCTCAGCCCAGAAAGCAGGTAGAACATCTTTTGTGGTGTCTTTTAGATGCCTACCAAGGTAGTGTAAAATCTACCAAGAGAACTCCTGTCTGGCACCTTCCGTGGTGGAGTTGTGCATGGGGTGTGTTTGGAACATTTTGTCACCAGCCGACTCCAAATATCAGCTGTTCCCCATCTCAGCCCAGAAAGCAGGAAGAACAACTTTTGTGGTGCCTTTCAGCTGCCTACCAAGGTAGTGTAAAAACTACCAGGAGAACTCCTTTCTGGCACCTTCCCCGGTTGAGTTGTGCAGGGGGTGTGTTTGGAACATTTTGTCACCAGCCGAGTCCAAAATTCAGCGGTTCCCCATCTCAGCCCAGAAAGCAGGTAGAACAACTTTTGTGGTGTCTTTGAGGTGCCTACCAGAGCAATGTAAAAGCTATCAAGAGAACTCCTGTCTGGCACCTTCCCCGGTGGAGTTGTGCAGGGGGTGTGTTTGGAACATTTTGCCACCAGCCGACTCCAAAATTCAGCGATTCCCCATCTCAGCCCAGAAAGCAGGTAGAACAACTTTTGTAGTGTCTTTTTGATGCCTACCAAGGTAGTGTAAAATCTACCAACAGAACTCCTTTCTGGCACCTTCCCCGGTGGAGTTGTGCAGGGGGTGTGTTTGGAACATTTTGTCACCGGCCGACTCCAAAATTCAGCGTTTCCCCATCTCAGCCCAGAAAGCAGGTAGAACATCTTTTGTGGTGTCTTTTAGATGCCTACCAAGGTAGTGTAAAATCTACCAAGAGAACTCCTGTCTGGCACCTTCCGTGGTGGAGTTGTGCATGGGGTGTGTTTGGAACATTTTGTCACCGGCCGAGTCCAAAATTCAGTGGTTCCCCATCTCAGCCCAGAAAGCAGGAAGAACAACTTTTGTGGTGTCTTTCAGATGCCTACCAAGGTAGTGTAAAAACTACTAAGAGAACTCCTGTCTGGCACCTTCCCCGGTGGAGTTGTGCATGGGGTGTGTTTGGAACATTTTGTCACCAGCCGACTCCAAAATTCAGCTGTTCCCCATCTCAGCCCAGAAAGCAGGAAGAACAACTTTTGTAGTGTCTTTTTGATGCCTACCAAGGTAGTGTAAAATCTACCAACAGAACTCCTGTCTAGCACCTTCCCCGGTGGAGTTGTGCAGGGGGTGTGTTTGGAACATTTTGTCACCGGCCGACTCCAAAATTCAGCGTTTCCCCATCTCAGCCCAGAAAGCAGGTAGAACAACTTTTGTGGTGTCTTTCAGATGCCTACCGGAGCAATGTAAAAACTACCAGGAGAACTCCTTTCTGGCACCTTCCCCGGTGGAGTTGTGCAGGGGGTGTGTTTGGAACATTTTGTCACCACCCGAGTGCAAAATTCATCTGTTCCCCACCTCAGCCCAGAAAGCAGGTAGAACAACTTTTGTAGTGTCTTTTTGATGCCTACCAAGGTAGTTTAAAATCTACCAACAGAACTCCTGTCTGGCACCTTCCCCGGTGGAGTTGTGCAGGGGGTGTGTTTGGAACATTTTGTCACCGGCCGAGTCCAAAATTCAGCTGTTCCCCATCTCAGCCCAGAAAGCAGGTAGAACAACTTTTGTAGTGTCTTTTTGATGCCTACCAAGGTAGTGTAAAATCTACCAGGAGAACTCCTGTCTGGCACCTTCCCCGGTGGAGTTGTGCAGGGGGTGTGTTTGGAACATTTTGTCACCGGCCGACTCCAAAATTCAGCTGTTCCCCATCTCAGCCCAGAAAGCAGGTAGAACAACTTTTGTGGTGTCTTTCAGATGCCTACCGGAGCAATGTAAAAACTTCCAGGAGAACTCCTGTCTGGCACCTTCCCCGGTGGAGTTGTGCATGGGGTGTGTTTGGAACATTTTGTCACCGGCCGACTCCAAAATTCAGCGGTTCCCCATCTCAGCCCAGAAAGCAGGTAGAACAACTTTTGTAGTGTCTTTTTGATGCCTACCAAGGTAGTGTAAAATCTACCAACAGAACTCCTGTCTGGCACCTTCCCCGGTGGAGTTGTGCATGGGGTGTGTTTGGAACATTTTGTCACCGGCCGACTCCAAAATTCAGCGATTCCCCATCTCAGCCCAGAAAGCAGGTAGAACAACTTTTGTGGTGTCTTTCAGATGCCTACCGGAGCAATGTAAAAACTACCAAGAGAACTCCTTTCTGGCACCTTCCCCGGTGGAGTTGTGCATGGGGTGTGTTTGTAACATTTTCCCACAAGCCGAGTCCAAAATTCAGCGGTTCCCCATCTCAGCCCAGAAAGCAGGAAGAACAACTTTTGTGGTGCCTTTCAGCTGCCTACCAAGGTAGTGTAAAATCTACCAACAGAACTCCTGTCTGGCACCTTCCCCGGTGGAGTTGTGCATGGGGTGTGTTTGGAACATTTTGTCACCGGCCGACTCCAAAATTCAGCGGTTCCCCATCTCAGCCCAGAAAGCAGGAAGAACAACTTTTGTGGTGCCTTTCAAATGCCTACCAAGGTAGTGTAAAAACTACCAGGAGAACTCCTGTCTGGCACCTTCCCCGGTGGAGTTGTGCATGGGGTGTGTTTGGAACATTTTGTCACCGGCCGACTCCAAAATTCAGCGGTTCCCCATCTCAGCCCAGAAAGCAGGTAGAACAACTTTTGTGGTGCCTTTCAGCTGCCTACCAAGGTAGTGTAAAATCTACCAGGAGAACTCCTTTCTGGCACCTTCCCCGGTGGAGTTGTGCAGGGGGTGTGTTTGGAACATTTTGTCACCAGCCGACTCCAAAATTCAGCTGTTCCCCATCTCAGTCCAGAAAGCAGGTAGAACAACTTTTGTGGTGTCTTTCAGATGCCTACCGGAGCAATGTAAAAACTTCCAGGAGAACTCCTGTCTGGCACCTTCCCCGGTGGAGTTGTGCATGGGGTGTGTTTGGAACATTTTGTCACCAGCCGAGTCCAAAATTCAGCGGTTCCCCATCTCAGCCCAGAAAGCAGGTAGAACAACTTTTGTGGTGTCTTTCAGATGCCTACCGGAGCAATGTAAAAACTACCAGGAGAACTCCTTTCTGGCACCTTCCCCGGTGGAGTTGTGCAGGGGGTGTGTTTGTAACATTTTCCCACAAGCCGAGTCCAAAATTCAGCGGTTCCCCATCTCAGCCCAGAAAGCAGGAAGAACAACTTTTGTGGTGCCTTTCAGCTGCCTACCAAGGTAGTGTAAAATCTACCAACAGAACTCCTGTCTGGCACCTTCCCCGGTGGAGTTGTGCAGGGGGTGTGTTTGGAACATTTTGTCACCGGCCGACTCCAAAATTCAGCGTTTCCCCATCTCAGCCCAGAAAGCAGGTAGAACATCTTTTGTGGTGTCTTTTAGATGCCTACCAAGGTAGTGTAAAATCTACCAAGAGAACTCCTGTCTGGCACCTTCCGTGGTGGAGTTGTGCATGGGGTGTGTTTGGAACATTTTGTCACCGGCCGAGTCCAAAATTCAGCGGTTGCCCATCTCAGCCCAGAAAGCAGGTAGAACAACTTTTGTGGTGTCTTTCAGATGCCTACCAAGGTAGTGTAAAAACTACCAAGAGAACTCCTGTCTGGCACCTTCCCCGGTGGAGTTGTGCATGGGGTGTGTTTGGAACATTTTGTCACCGGCCGAGTCCAAAATTCAGCGGTTCCCCATCTCAGCCCAGAAAGCAGGAAGAACAACTTTTGTGGTGCCTTTCAAATGCCTACCAAGGTAGTGTAAAAACTACCAGGAGAACTCCTGTCTGGCACCTTCCCCGGTGGAGTTGTGCATGGGGTGTGTTTGGAACATTTTGTCACCGGCCGACTCCAAAATTCAGCGGTTCCCCATCTCAGCCCAGAAAGCAGGTAGAACAACTTTTGTGGTGCCTTTCAGCTGACTACCAAGGTAGTGTAAAATCTACCAGGAGAACTCCTTTCTGGCACCTTCCCCGGTGGAGTTGTGCAGGGGGTGTGTTTGGAACATTTTGTCACCAGCCGACTCCAAAATTCAGCTGTTCCCCATCTCAGCCCAGAAAGCAGGTAGAACAACTTTTGTGGTGTCTTTCAGATGCCTACCGGAGCAATGTAAAAACTTCCAGGAGAACTCCTGTCTGGCACCTTCCCCGGTGGAGTTGTGCATGGGGTGTGTTTGGAACATTTTGTCACCGGCCGACTCCAAAATTCAGCGGTTCCCCATCTCAGCCCAGAAAGCAGGTAGAACAACTTTTGTCGTGCCTTTCAGCTGCGTACCAAGGTAGTGTAAAAACTACCAAGAGAACTCCTGTCTGGCACCTTCCCCAGTGGAGTTGTGCATGGGGTGTGTTTGGAACATTTCGTGACCAGCCGAGTCCAAAATTCAGCGTTTCCCCATCTCAGCCCAGAAAGCAGGTAGAACAACTTTTGTGGTGTCTTTTAGATGCCTACAAAGGTAGTGTAAAAACTACCAAGAGAACTCCTGTCTGGCACCTTCCCCGGTGGAGTTGTGCATGGGGTGTGTTTGGAACATTTTGTCACCGGCCGACTCCAAAATTCAGCGGTTCCCCATCTCAGCCCAGAAAGCAGGAAGAACAACTTTTGTGGTGCCTTTCAAATGCCTACCAAGGTAGTGTAAAAACTACCAGGAGAACTCCTGTCTGGCACCTTCCCCGGTGGAGTTGTGCATGGGGTGTGTTTGGAACATTTTGTCACCAGCCGAGTCCAAAATTCAGCGGTTCCCCATCTCAGCCCAGAAAGCAGGAAGAACAACTTTTGTGGTGTCTTTCAGCTGCCTACCAAGGTAGTGTAAAATCTACCAGGAGAACTCCTGTCTGGCACCTTCCCCGGTGGAGTTGTGCAGGGGGTGTGTTTGGAACATTTTGTCACCAGCCGAGTGCAAAATTCAGCGGTTCCCCATCTCAGCCCAGAAAGCAGGAAGAACAACTTTTGTGGTGCCTTTCAAATGCCTACCAAGGTAGTGTAAAAACTACTAAGAGAACTCCTGTCTGGCACCTTCCCCGGTGGAGTTGTGCAGGGGGTGTGTTTGGAACATTTTGTCACCAGCCGACTCCAAATATCAGCGGTTCCCCATCTCAGCCCAGAAAGCAGGAAGAACAACTTTTGTGGTGCCTTTCAGCTGCCTACCAAGGTAGTGTAAAAACTACCAAGAGAACTCCTGTCTGGCACCTTCCCCGGTGGAGTTGTGCATGGGGTGTGTTTGGAACATTTTGTCACCGGCCGACTCCAAAATTCAGCGGTTCCCCATCTCAGCCCAGAAAGCAGGAAGAACAACTTTTGTGGTGTCTTTCAGATGCCTACCAAGGTAGTGTAAAATCTACCAAGAGAACTCCTGTCTGGCACCTTCCCCGGTGGAGTTGTGCAGGGGGTGTGTTTGGAACATTTTGTCACCGGCCGAGTCCAAAATTCAGCTCTTCCCCATCTCAGCCCAGAAAGCAGGTAGAACAACTTTTGTGGTGTCTTTCAGATGCCTACCAGAGCAATGTAAAAACTACCAGGAGAACTCCTGTCTGGCACCTTCCCCGGTGGAGTTGTGCATGGGGTGTGTTTGGAACATTTTGTCACCAGCCGAGTCCAAAATTCAGCGGTTCCCCATCTCAGCCCAGAAAGCAGGAAGAACAACTTTTGTGGTGCCTTTCAAATGCCTACCAAGGTAGTGTAAAAACTACCAGGAGAACTCCTGTCTGGCACCTTCCCCGGTGGAGTTGTGCATGGGGTGTGTTTGGAACATTTTGTCACCAGCCGAGTCCAAAATTCAGCTGTTCCCCATCTCAGCCCAGAAAGCAGGTAGAACAACTTTTGTGGTGTCTTTCAGATGCCTACCAAGGTAGTGTAAAAACTACCAAGAGAACTCCTGTCTGGCACCTTCCCCGGTGGAGTTGTGCATGGGGTGTGTTTGGAACATTTTGTCACCAGCCGAGTCCAAAATTCAGCTGTTCCCCACCTCAGCCCAGAAAGCAGGTAGAACAACTTTTGTGGTGTCTTTTAGATGCCTACCAAGGTAGTGTAAAATCTACCAGGAGAACTCCTGTCTGGCACCTTCCCCGGTGGAGTTGTGCAGGGGGTGTGTTTGGAACATTTTGTCACCGGCCGATTCCAAATTGAGCGATTCCCCATCTCAGCCCAGAAAGCAGGTAGAACAACTTTTGTGGTGTCTTTCAGATGCCTACCGGAGCAATGTAAAAACTACCAGGAGAACTCCTGTCTGGCACCTTCCGTGGTGAAGTTGTGCATGGGGTGTGTTTGGAACATTTTGTCACCAGCCGAGTCCAAAATTCAGCGGTTCCCCATCTCAGCCCAGAAAGCAGGTAGAACAACTTTTGTGGTGCCTTTCAGCTGCGTACCAAGGTAGTGTAAAAACTACCAAGAGAACTCCTGTCTGGCACCTTCCCCAGTGGAGTTGTGCATGGGGTGTGTTTGGAACATTTTGTCACCAGCCGACTCCAAAATTCAGCGATTCCCCATCTCAGCCCAGAAAGCAGGAAGAACAACTTTTGTGGTGCCTTTCAGCTGCCTACCAAGGTAGTGTAAAAACTACCAAGAGAACTCCTGTCTGGCACCTTCCCCGGTGGAGTTGTGCATGGGGTGTGTTTGGAACATTTTGTCACCGGCCGACTCCAAAATTCAGCGGTTCCCCATCTCAGCCCAGAAAGCAGGAAGAACAACTTTTGTGGTGTCTTTCAGATGCCTACCAAGGTAGTGTAAAATCTACCAAGAGAACTCCTGTCTGGCACCTTCCCCGGTGGAGTTGTGCAGGGGGTGTGTTTGGAACATTTTGTCACCGGCCGAGTCCAAAATTCAGCTCTTCCCCATCTCAGCCCAGAAAGCAGGTAGAACAACTTTTGTGGTGTCTTTCAGATGCCTACCAGAGCAATGTAAAAACTACCAGGAGAACTCCTGTCTGGCACCTTCCCCGGTGGAGTTGTGCATGGGGTGTGTTTGGAACATTTTGTCACCAGCCGAGTCCAAAATTCAGCGGTTCCCCATCTCAGCCCAGAAAGCAGGAAGAACAACTTTTGTGGTGCCTTTCAAATGCCTACCAAGGTAGTGTAAAAACTACCAGGAGAACTCCTGTCTGGCACCTTCCCCGGTGGAGTTGTGCATGGGGTGTGTTTGGAACATTTTGTCACCAGCCGAGTCCAAAATTCAGCTGTTCCCCATCTCAGCCCAGAAAGCAGGTAGAACAACTTTTGTGGTGTCTTTCAGATGCCTACCAAGGTAGTGTAAAAACTACCAAGAGAACTCCTGTCTGGCACCTTCCCCGGTGGAGTTGTGCATGGGGTGTGTTTGGAACATTTTGTCACCAGCCGAGTCCAAAATTCAGCGTTTCCCCATCTCAGCCCAGAAAGCAGGTAGAACAACTTTTGTGGTGTCTTTTAGATGCCTACCAAGGTAGTGTAAAATCTACCAGGAGAACTCCTGTCTGGCACCTTCCCCGGTGGAGTTGTGCAGGGGGTGTGTTTGGAACATTTTGTCACCGGCCGATTCCAAATTGAGCGATTCCCCATCTCAGCCCAGAAAGCAGGTAGAACAACTTTTGTGGTGTCTTTCAGATGCCTACCGGAGCAATGTAAAAACTACCAGGAGAACTCCTGTCTGGCACCTTCCGTGGTGAAGTTGTGCATGGGGTGTGTTTGGAACATTTTGTCACCAGCCGAGTCCAAAATTCAGCGGTTCCCCATCTCAGCCCAGAAAGCAGGTAGAACAACTTTTGTGGTGCCTTTCAGCTGCGTACCAAGGTAGTGTAAAAACTACCAAGAGAACTCCTGTCTGGCACCTTCCCCAGTGGAGTTGTGCATGGGGTGTGTTTGGAACATTTTGTCACCAGCCGAGTCCAAAATTCAGCGTTTCCCCATCTCAGCCCAGAAAGCAGGTAGAACAACTTTTGTGGTGTCTTTTAGATGCCTACCAAGGTAGTGTAAAAACTACCAGGAGAACTCCTGTCTGGCACCTTCCCCGGTGGAGTTGTGCAGGGGGTGTGTTTGGAACATTTTGTCACCAGCCGAGTCCAAAATTCAGCGTTTCCCCATCTCAGCCCAGAAAGCAGGAAGAACAACTTTTGTGGTGCCTTTCAGCTGCCTACCAAGGTAGTGTAAAAACTACCAAGAGAACTCCTGTCTGGCACCTTCCCCGGTGGAGTTGTGCATGGGGTGTGTTTGGAACATTTTGTCACCGGCCGACTCCAAAATTAAGCGGTTCCCCATCTCAGCCCAGAAAGCAGGAAGAACAACTTTTGTGGTGTCTTTCAGATGCCTACCAAGGTAGTGTAAAAACTACTAAGAGAACTGCTGTCTGGCACCTTCCCCGGTGGAGTTGTGCATGGGGTGTGTTTGGAACATTTTGTCACCGGCCGAGTCCAAAATTCAGCTCTTCCCCATCTCAGCCCAGAAAGCAGGTAGAACAACTTTTGTGGTGTCTTTCAGATGCCTACCGGAGCAATGTAAAAACTACCAGGAGAACTCCTGTCTCGCACCTTCCCCGGTGGAGTTGTGCATGGGGTGTGTTTGGAACATTTTGTCACCAGCCGAGTCCAAAATTCAGCGGTTCCCCATCTCAGCCCAGAAAGCAGGAAGAACAACTTTTGTGGTGCCTTTCAAATGCCTACCAAGGTAGTGTAAAAACTACCAGGAGAACTCCTGTCTGGCACCTTCCCCGGTGGAGTTGTGCATGGGGTGTGTTTGGAACATTTTGTCACCAGCCGAGTCCAAAATTCAGCTGTTCCCCATCTTAGCCCAGAAAGCAGGTAGAACAACTTTTGTGGTGTCTTTCAGATGCCTACCAAGGTAGTGTAAAAACTACCAAGAGAACTCCTGTCTGGCACCTTCCCCGGTGGAGTTGTGCATGGGGTGTGTTTGGAACATTTTGTCACCAGCCGAGTCCAAAATTCAGCGTTTCCCCATCTCAGCCCAGAAAGCAGGTAGAACAACTTTTGTGGTGCCTTTCAGCTGCCTACCAAGGTAGTGTAAAAACTACCAACAGAATTCGTTCCTGGCACCTTCCCCGGTGGAGTTGTGCATGTGGTGTGTTTGGAACATTTTGTCACCGGCCGACTCCAAAATTCAGCGTTTCCCCATCTCAGCCCAGAAAGCAGGAAGAACAACTTTTGTGGTGCCTTTCAGCTGCCTACCAAGGTAGTGTAAAAACTACCAAGAGAACTCCTGTCTGGCACCTTCCCCGGTGGAGTTGTGCATGGGGTGTGTTTGGAACATTTTGTCACCGGCCGAGTCCAAAATTCAGCGGTTCCCCATCTCAGCCCAGAAAGCAGGAAGAACAACTTTTGTGGTGTCTTTCAGATGCCTACCAAGGTAGTGTAAAAACTACTAAGAGAACTGCTGTCTGGCACCTTCCCCGGTGGAGTTGTGCATGGGGTGTGTTTGGAACATTTTGTCACCGGCCGAGTCCAAAATTCAGCTCTTCCCCATCTCAGCCCAGAAAGCAGGTAGAACAACTTTTGTGGTGTCTTTCAGATGCCTACCGGAGCAATGTAAAAACTACCAGGAGAACTCCTGTCTCGCACCTTCCCCGGTGGAGTTGTGCATGGGGTGTGTTTGGAACATTTTGTCACCAGCCGAGTCCAAAATTCAGCGGTTCCCCATCTCAGCCCAGAAAGCAGGAAGAACAACTTTTGTGGTGCCTTTCAAATGCCTACCAAGGTAGTGTAAAAACTACCAGGAGAACTCCTGTCTGGCACCTTCCCCGGTGGAGTTGTGCATGGGGTGTGTTTGGAACATTTTGTCACCAGCCGAGTCCAAAATTCAGCTGTTCCCCATCTCAGCCCAGAAAGCAGGTAGAACAACTTTTGTGGTGTCTTTCAGATGCCTACCAAGGTAGTGTAAAAACTACCAAGAGAACTCCTGTCTGGCACCTTCCCCGGTGGAGTTGTGCATGGGGTGTGTTTGGAACATTTTGTCACCAGCCGAGTCCAAAATTCAGCGTTTCCCCATCTCAGCCCAGAAAGCAGGTAGAACAACTTTTGTGGTGCCTTTCAGCTGCCTACCAAGGTAGTGTAAAAACTACCAACAGAATTCGTTCCTGGCACCTTCCCCGGTGGAGTTGTGCATGTGGTGTGTTTGGAACATTTTGTCACCGGCCGACTCCAAAATTCAGCTGTTCCCCATCTCAGCCCAGAAAGCAGGTAGAACAACTTTTGTGGTGTCTTTCAGATGCCTACCGGAGCAATGTAAAAACTTCCAGGAGAACTCCTGTCTGGCACCTTCCCCGGTGGAGTTGTGCATGGGGTGTGTTTGGAACATTTTGTCACCGGCCGACTCCAAAATTCAGCGGTTCCCCATCTCAGCCCAGAAAGCAGGAAGAACAACTTTTGTGGTGCCTTTCAGCTGCCTACCAAGGTAGTGTAAAAACTACCAAGAGAACTCCTGTCTGGCACCTTCCCCGGTGGAGTTGTGCAGGGGGTGTGTTTGGAACATTTTGTCACCAGCCGAGTCCAAAATTCAGCGTTTCCCCATCTCAGCCCAGAAAGCAGGTAGAACAACTTTTGTGGTGCCTTTCAGCTGCCTACCAAGGTAGTGTAAAAACTATCAAGAGAACTCTTGTCTGGCACCTTCCCCGGTGGAGTTGTGCATGGGGTGTGTTTGGAGTATTTTGTCACCAGCCGAGTCCAAAATTCAGCGTTTCCCCATCTCAGCCCAGAAAGCAGGTAGAACAACTTTTGTGGTGTCTTTTAGATGCCTACCAAGGTAGTGTAAAATCTACCAACAGAACTCCTGTCTGGCACCTTCCCCGGTGGAGTTGTGCAGGGGGTGTGTTTGGAACATTTTGTCACCGGCCGAGTCCAAAATTCAGCGATTCCCCATCTCAGCCCAGAAAGCAGGTAGAACAACTTTTGTGGTGTCTTTCAGATGCCTACCGGAGCAATGTAAAAACTACCAGGAGAACTCCTGTCTGGCACCTTCCGTGGTGAAGTTGTGCATGGGGTGTGTTTGGAACATTTTGTCACCAGCCGAGTCCAAAATTCAGCGGTTCCCCATCTCAGCCCAGAAAGCAGGTAGAACAACTTTTGTGGTGCCTTTCAGCTGCGTACCAAGGTAGTGTAAAAACTACTAAGAGAACTCCTGTCTGGCACCTTCCCCGGTGGAGTTGTGCAGGGGGTGTGTTTGGAACATTTTGTCACCAGCCGAGTCCAAAATTCAGCGGTTCCCCATCTCAGCCCAGAAAGCAGGAAGAACAACTTTTGTGGTGCCTTTCAGCTGCCTACCAAGGTAGTGTAAAAACTACCAGGAGAACTCCTGTCTGGCACCTTCCCCGGTGGAGTTGTGCAGGGGGGGTGTTTGGAACATTTTGTCACCAGCCGAGTCCAAAATTCAGCGGTTCCCCATCTCAGCCCAGAAAGCAGGTAGAACAACTTTTGTGGTGCCTTTCAAATGCCTACCAAGGTAGTGTAAAAACTACCAGGAGAACTCCTGTCTGGCACCTTCCCCGGTGGAGTTGTGCAGGGGGTGTGTTTGGAACATTTTGTCACCAGCCGAGTCCAAAATTCAGCGGTTCCCCATCTCAGCCCAGAAAGCAGGTAGAACAACTTTTGTGGTGCCTTTCAGCTGCCTACCAAGGTAGTGTAAAAACTACCAAGAGAACTCCTGTCTGGCACCTTCCCCGGTGGAGTTGTGCATGGGGTGTGTTTGGAACATTTTGTCACCGGCCGAGTCCAAAATTCAGCGGTTCCCCATCTCAGCCCAGAAAGCAGGAAGAACAACTTTTGTGGTGTCTTTCAGATGCCTACCAAGGTAGTGTAAAAACTACCAGGAGAACTCCTGTCTGGCACCTTCCGTGGTGAAGTTGTGCATGGGGTGTGTTTGGAACATTTTGTCACCGGCCGACTCCAAAATTCAGCTCTTCCCCATCTCAGCCCAGAAAGCAGGTAGAACAACTTTTGTGGTGTCTTTCAGATGCCTACCGGAGCAATGTAAAAACTACCAGGAGAACTCCTGTCTGGCACCTTCCCCGGTGGAGTTGTGCATGGGGTGTGTTTGGAACATTTTGTCACCAGCCGAGTCCAAAATTCAGCGGTTCCCCATCTCAGCCCAGAAAGCAGGTAGAACAACTTTTGTGGTGCCTTTCAAATGCCTACCAAGGTAGTGTAAAAACTACCAGGAGAACTCCTGTCTGGCACCTTCCCCGGTGGAGTTGTGCATGGGGTGTGTTTGGAACATTTTGTCACCAGCCGAGTCCAAAATTCAGCTGTTCCCCATCTCAGCCCAGAAAGCAGGTAGAACAACTTTTGTGGTGCCTTTCAGATGCCTACCAAGGTAGTGTAAAAACTACCAACAGAATTCGTTCCTGGCACCTTCCCCGGTGGAGTTGTGCATGTGGTGTGTTTGGAACATTTTGTCACCGGCCGACTCCAAAATTCAGCTGTTCCCCATCTCAGCCCAGAAAGCAGGTAGAACAACTTTTGTGGTGTCTTTCAGATGCCTACCGGAGCAATGTAAAAACTTCCAGGAGAACTCCTGTCTGGCACCTTCCCCGGTGGAGTTGTGCATGGGGTGTGTTTGGAACATTTTGTCACCGGCCGACTCCAAAATTCAGCGGTTCCCCATCTCAGCCCAGAAAGCAGGAAGAACAACTTTTGTCGTGCCTTTCAAATGCCTACCAAGGTAGTGTAAAAACTACCAGGAGAACTCCTGTCTGGCACCTTCCCCGGTGGAGTTGTGCATGGGGTGTGTTTGGAACATTTTGTCACCAGCCGAGTCCAAAATTCAGCGGTTCCCCATCTCAGCCCAGAAAGCAGGTAGAACAACTTTTGTGGTGCCTTTCAGCTGCCTACCAAGGTAGTGTAAAAACTATCAAGAGAACTCTTGTCTGGCACCTTCCCCGGTGGAGTTGTGCATGGGGTGTGTTTGGAGTATTTTGTCACCAGCCGAGTCCAAAATTCAGCGTTTCCCCATCTCAGCCCAGAAAGCAGGTAGAACAACTTTTGTGGTGTCTTTTAGATGCCTACCAAGGTAGTGTAAAATCTACCAGGAGAACTCCTGTCTGGCACCTTCCCCGGTGGAGTTGTGCAGGGGGTGTGTTTGGAACATTTTGTCACCGGCCGAGTCCAAAATTCAGCGATTCCCCATCTCAGCCCAGAAAGCAGGTAGAACAACTTTTGTGGTGTCTTTCAGATGCCTACCGGAGCAATGTAAAAACTACCAGGAGAACTCCTGTCTGGCGCCTTCCGTGGTGAAGTTGTGCATGGGGTGTGTTTGGAACATTTTGTCACCAGCCGAGTCCAAAATTCAGCGGTTCCCCATCTCAGCCCAGAAAGCAGGTAGAACAACTTTTGTGGTGCCTTTCAGCTGCGTACCAAGGTAGTGTAAAAACTACCAAGAGAACTCCTGTCTGGCACCTTCCCCAGTGGAGTTGTGCATGGGGTGTGTTTGGAACATTTTGTGACCAGCCGAGTCCAAATATCAGCGTTTCCCCATCTCAGCCCAGAAAGCAGGTAGAACAACTTTTGTGGTGTCTTTTAGATGCCTACAAAGGTAGTGTAAAAACTACCAAGAGAACTCCTGTCTGGCACCTTCCCCGGTGGAGTTGTGCATGGGGTGTGTTTGGAACATTTTGTCACCAGCCGACTCCAAAATTCAGCTGTTCCCCATCTCAGCCCAGAAAGCAGGAAGAACAACTTTTGTGGTGCCTTTCAAATGCCTACCAAAGTAGTGTAAAAACTACCAGGAGAACTCCTGTCTGGCACCTTCCCCGGTGGAGTTGTGCATGGGGTGTGTTTGGAACATTTTGTCACCGGCCGAGTCCAAAATTCAGCCGTTCCCCATCTCAGCCCAGAAAGCAGGAAGAACAACTTTTGTGGTGCCTTTCAGCTGCCTACCAAGGTAGTGTAAAAACTACCAGGAGAACTCCTGTCTGGCACCTTCCCCGGTGGAGTTGTGCATGGGGTGTGTTTGGAACATTTTGTCACCAGCCGACTCCAAAATTCAGCGGTTCCCCATCTCAGCCCAGAAAGCAGGAAGAACAACTTTTGTGGTGCCTTTCAAATGCCTACCAAGGTAGTGTAAAAACTACCAGGAGAACTCCTGTCTGGCACCTTCCCCGGTGGAGTTGTGCATGGGGTGTGTTTGGAACATTTTGTCACCAGCCGACTCCAAAATTCAGCGGTTCCCCATCTCAGCCCAGAAAGCAGGTAGAACAACTTTTGTGGTGCCTTTCAGATGCCTACCAAGGTAGTGTAAAAACTACCAAGAGAACTCCTGTCTGGCACCTTCCCCGGTGGAGTTGTGCAGGGGGTGTGTTTGGAACATTTTGTCACCAGCCGAGTCCAAAATTCAGCGTTTCCCCATCTCAGCCCAGAAAGCAGGTAGAACAACTTTTGTGGTGCCTTTCAGCTGCCTACCAAGGTAGTGTAAAAACTACCAACAGAATTCGTTCCTGGCACCTTCCCCGGTGGAGTTGTGCATGTGGTGTGTTTGGAACATTTTGTCACCAGCCGAGTCCAAAATTCAGCGGTTCCCCATCTCAGCCCAGAAAGCAGGTAGAACAACTTTTGTGGTGCCTTTCAGCTGCGTACCAAGGTAGTGTAAAAACTACCAAGAGAACTCCTGTCTGGCACCTTCCCCAGTGGAGTTGTGCATGGGGTGTGTTTGGAACATTTTGCCACCAGCCGACTCCAAAATTCAGCGGTTCCCCATCTCAGCCCAGAAAGCAGGAAGAACAACTTTTGTGGTGCCTTTCAAATGCCTACCAAGGTAGTGTAAAAACTACCAGGAGAACTCCTGTCTGGCACCTTCCCCGGTGGAGTTGTGCATGGGGTGTGTTTGGAACATTTTGTCACCAGCCGAGTCCAAAATTCAGCGGTTCCCCATCTCAGCCCAGAAAGCAGGAAGAACAACTTTTGTGGTGCCTTTCAGCTGCCTACCAAGGTAGTGTAAAAACTACCAGGAGAACTCCTGTCTGGCACCTTCCCCGGTGGAGTTGTGCAGGGGGTGTGTTTGGAACATTTTGTCACCAGCCGAGTCCAAAATTCAGCGTTTCCCCATCTCAGCCCAGAAAGCAGGAAGAACAACTTTTGTGGTGCCTTTCAGCTGCCTACCAAGGTAGTGTAAAAACTACCAGGATAACTCCTGTCTGGCACCTTCCCCGGTGGAGTTGTGCATGGGGTGTGTTTGGAACATTTTGTCACCGGCCGAGTCCAAAATTCAGCGGTTCCCCATCTCAGCCCAGAAAGCAGGAAGAACAACTTTTGTGGTGGCTTTCAGCTGCCTACCAAGGTAGTGTAAAAACTACCAGGAGAACTCCTGTCTGGCACCTTCCCCGGTGGAGGTGTGCATGGGGTGTGTTTGGAACATTTTGTCACCGGCCGAGTCCAAAATTCAGCGGTTCCCCATCTCAGCCCAGAAAGCAGGTAGAACAACTTTTGTGGTGCCTTTCAAATGCCTACCAAGGTAGTGTAAAAACTACCAGGAGAACTCCTGTCTGGCACCTTCCCCGGTGGAGTTGGGCATGGGGTGTGTTTGGAACATTTTGTCACCAGCCGAGTCCAAAATTCAGCGGTTCCCCATCTCAGCCCAGAAAGCAGGTAGAACAACTTTTGTGGTGCCTTTCAAATGCCTACCAAGGTAGTGTAAAAACTACCAGGAGAACTCCTGTCTGGCACCTTCCCCGGTGGAGTTGTGCATGGGGTGTGTTTGGAACATTTTGTCACCAGCCGACTCCAAAATTCAGCGGTTCCCCATCTCAGCCCAGAAAGCAGGTAGAACAACTTTTGTGGTGTCTTTCAGATGCCTACCAAGGTAGTGTAAAAACTACTAAGAGAACTCCTGTCTGGCACCTTCCCCGGTGGAGTTGTGCATGGGGTGTGTTTGGAACATTTTGTCACCGGCCGAGTCCAAAATTCAGCGATTCCCCATCTCAGCCCAGAAAGCAGGTAGAACAACTTTTGTGGTGCCTTTCAGCTGCCTACCAAGGTAGTGTAAAAACTACCAGGAGAACTCCTGTCTGGCACCTTCCCCGGTGGAGTTGGGCATGGGGTGTGTTTGGAACATTTTGTCACCAGCCGAGTCCAAAATTCAGCGGTTCCCCATCTCAGCCCAGAAAGCAGGTAGAACAACTTTTGTGGTGCCTTTCAAATGCCTACCAAGGTAGTGTAAAAACTACCAGGAGAACTCCTGTCTAGCACCGTCCCCGGTGGAGTTGTGCATGGGGTATGTTTGGAACATTTTGTCACCAGCCGAGTCCAAAATTCAGCGGTTCCCCATCTCAGCCCAGAAAGCAGGTAGAACAACTTTTGTGGAGTCTTTCAGATGCCTACCAAGGTAGTGTAAAAACTACTAAGAGAACTCCTGTCTGGCACCTTCCGTGGTGGAGTTGTGCATGGGGTGTGTTTGGAACATTTTGTCACCAGCCGAGTCCAAAATTCAGCGTTTCCCCATCTCAGCCCAGAAAGCTGGTATAACAACTTTTGTGGTGCCTTTCAGCTGCCTACCAAGGTAGTGTAAAAACTACCAAGAGAACTCCTGTCTGGCACCTTCCCCGGTGGAGTTGTGCATGGGGTGTGTTTGGAACATTTTGTCACCAGCCGAGTCCAAAATTCAGCTGTTCCCCACCTCAGCCCAGAAAGCAGGTAGAACAACTTTTGTGGTGTCTTTCAGATGCCTACCAAGGTAGTGTAAAAACTATTAAGAGAACTCCTGTCTGGCACCTTCCCCGGTGGAGTTGTGCATGGGGTGTGTTTGGAACATTTTGTCACCGGCCGAGTCCAAAATTCAGCGGTTCCCCACCTCAGCCCAGAAAGCAGATAGAACAAGTTTTGTGGTGTCTTTGAGGTGCCTACCAGAGCAATGTAAAAACTACCAGGAGAACTCCTGTCTGGCACCTTCCCCGGTGGAGTTGTGCAGGGGGTGTGTTTGGAACATTTTGTCACCAGCCGAGTGCAAAATTCAGCGGTTCCCCATCTCAGCCCAGAAAGCAGGTAGAACAACTTTTGTGGTGCTTTTCAGATGCCTACCAAGGTAGTGTAAAAACTACTAAGAGAACTCCTGTCTGGCACCTTCCCCGGTGGAGTTGTGCATGGGGTGTGTTTGGAACATTTTGTCACCGGCCGACTCCAAAATTCAGCGATTCCCCATCTCAGCCCAGAAAGCAGGTAGAACAACTTTTGTGGTGTCTTTAAGATGCCTACCAAGGTAGTGTAAAAACTATCAAGAGAACTCTTGTCTGGCACCTTCCCCGGTGGAGTTGTGCATGGGGTGTGTTTGGAACATTTTGTCACCAGCCGAGTCCAAAATTCAGCGGTTCCCCATCTCAGCCCAGAAAGCAGGAAGAACAACTTTTGTGGTGTCTTTTAGATGCCTACCAAGGTAGTGTAAAAACTACCAGGAGAACTCTTGTCTGGCACCTTCCCCGGTGGAGTTGTGCATGGGGTGTGTTTGGAACATTTTGCCACCAGCCGACTCCAAAATTCAGCGGTTCCCCATCTCAGCCCAGAAAGCAGGAAGAACAACTTTTGTGGTGCCTTTCAAATGCCTACCAAGGTAGTGTAAAAACTACCAGGAGAACTCCTGTCTGGCACCTTCCCCGGTGGAGTTGTGCATGGGGTGTGTTTGGAACATTTTGTCACCAGCCGAGTCCAAAATTCAGCGGTTCCCCATCTCAGCCCAGAAAGCAGGAAGAACAACTTTTGTGGTGCCTTTCAGCTGCCTACCAAGGTAGTGTAAAAACTACCAGGAGAACTCCTGTCTGGCACCTTCCCCGGTGGAGTTGTGCAGGGGGTGTGTTTGGAACATTTTGTCACCAGCCGAGTCCAAAATTCAGCGTTTCCCCATCTCAGCCCAGAAAGCAGGAAGAACAACTTTTGTGGTGCCTTTCAGCTGCCTACCAAGGTAGTGTAAAAACTACCAGGATAACTCCTGTCTGGCACCTTCCCCGGTGGAGTTGTGCATGGGGTGTGTTTGGAACATTTTGTCACCGGCCGAGTCCAAAATTCAGCGGTTCCCCATCTCAGCCCAGAAAGCAGGAAGAACAACTTTTGTGGTGGCTTTCAGCTGCCTACCAAGGTAGTGTAAAAACTACCAGGAGAACTCCTGTCTGGCACCTTCCCCGGTGGAGGTGTGCATGGGGTGTGTTTGGAACATTTTGTCACCGGCCGAGTCCAAAATTCAGCGGTTCCCCATCTCAGCCCAGAAAGCAGGTAGAACAACTTTTGTGGTGCCTTTCAAATGCCTACCAAGGTAGTGTAAAAACTACCAGGAGAACTCCTGTCTGGCACCTTCCCCGGTGGAGTTGGGCATGGGGTGTGTTTGGAACATTTTGTCACCAGCCGAGTCCAAAATTCAGCGGTTCCCCATCTCAGCCCAGAAAGCAGGTAGAACAACTTTTGTGGTGCCTTTCAAATGCCTACCAAGGTAGTGTAAAAACTACCAGGAGAACTCCTGTCTGGCACCTTCCCCGGTGGAGTTGTGCATGGGGTGTGTTTGGAACATTTTGTCACCAGCCGACTCCAAAATTCAGCGGTTCCCCATCTCAGCCCAGAAAGCAGGTAGAACAACTTTTGTGGTGTCTTTCAGATGCCTACCAAGGTAGTGTAAAAACTACTAAGAGAACTCCTGTCTGGCACCTTCCCCGGTGGAGTTGTGCATGGGGTGTGTTTGGAACATTTTGTCACCGGCCGAGTCCAAAATTCAGCGATTCCCCATCTCAGCCCAGAAAGCAGGTAGAACAACTTTTGTGGTGCCTTTCAGCTGCCTACCAAGGTAGTGTAAAAACTACCAGGAGAACTCCTGTCTGGCACCTTCCCCGGTGGAGTTGGGCATGGGGTGTGTTTGGAACATTTTGTCACCAGCCGAGTCCAAAATTCAGCGGTTCCCCATCTCAGCCCAGAAAGCAGGTAGAACAACTTTTGTGGTGCCTTTCAAATGCCTACCAAGGTAGTGTAAAAACTACCAGGAGAACTCCTGTCTAGCACCGTCCCCGGTGGAGTTGTGCATGGGGTATGTTTGGAACATTTTGTCACCAGCCGAGTCCAAAATTCAGCGGTTCCCCATCTCAGCCCAGAAAGCAGGTAGAACAACTTTTGTGGAGTCTTTCAGATGCCTACCAAGGTAGTGTAAAAACTACTAAGAGAACTCCTGTCTGGCACCTTCCGTGGTGGAGTTGTGCATGGGGTGTGTTTGGAACATTTTGTCACCAGCCGAGTCCAAAATTCAGCGTTTCCCCATCTCAGCCCAGAAAGCTGGTATAACAACTTTTGTGGTGCCTTTCAGCTGCCTACCAAGGTAGTGTAAAAACTACCAAGAGAACTCCTGTCTGGCACCTTCCCCGGTGGAGTTGTGCATGGGGTGTGTTTGGAACATTTTGTCACCAGCCGAGTCCAAAATTCAGCTGTTCCCCACCTCAGCCCAGAAAGCAGGTAGAACAACTTTTGTGGTGTCTTTCAGATGCCTACCAAGGTAGTGTAAAAACTATTAAGAGAACTCCTGTCTGGCACCTTCCCCGGTGGAGTTGTGCATGGGGTGTGTTTGGAACATTTTGTCACCGGCCGAGTCCAAAATTCAGCGGTTCCCCACCTCAGCCCAGAAAGCAGATAGAACAAGTTTTGTGGTGTCTTTGAGGTGCCTACCAGAGCAATGTAAAAACTACCAGGAGAACTCCTGTCTGGCACCTTCCCCGGTGGAGTTGTGCAGGGGGTGTGTTTGGAACATTTTGTCACCAGCCGAGTGCAAAATTCAGCGGTTCCCCATCTCAGCCCAGAAAGCAGGTAGAACAACTTTTGTGGTGCTTTTCAGATGCCTACCAAGGTAGTGTAAAAACTACTAAGAGAACTCCTGTCTGGCACCTTCCCCGGTGGAGTTGTGCATGGGGTGTGTTTGGAACATTTTGTCACCGGCCGACTCCAAAATTCAGCGATTCCCCATCTCAGCCCAGAAAGCAGGTAGAACAACTTTTGTGGTGTCTTTAAGATGCCTACCAAGGTAGTGTAAAAACTATCAAGAGAACTCTTGTCTGGCACCTTCCCCGGTGGAGTTGTGCATGGGGTGTGTTTGGAACATTTTGTCACCAGCCGAGTCCAAAATTCAGCGGTTCCCCATCTCAGCCCAGAAAGCAGGAAGAACAACTTTTGTGGTGTCTTTTAGATGCCTACCAAGGTAGTGTAAAAACTACCAGGAGAACTCTTGTCTGGCACCTTCCCCGGTGGAGTTGTGCATGGGGTGTGTTTGGAACATTTTGTCACCAGCCGACTCCAAAATTCAGCGGTTCCCCATCTCAGCCCAGAAAGCAGGAAGAACAACTTTTGTGGTGCCTTTCAGATGCCTACCGGAGCAATGTAAAAACTACCAGGAGAACTCCTGTCTGGCACCTTCCCCGGTGGAGTTGTGCAGGGGGTGTGTTTGGAACATTTTGTCACCAGCCGAGTCCAAAATTCAGCGGTTCCCCATCTCAGCCCAGAAAGCAGGAAGAACAACTTTTGTGGTGCCTTTCAGCTGCCTACCAAGGTAGTGTAAAAACTACCAGGAGAACTCTTGTCTGGCACCTTCCCCGGTGGAGTTGTGCATGGGGTGTGTTTGGAACATTTTGTCACCGGCCGAGTCCAAAATTCAGCGTTTCCCCATCTCAGCCCAGAAAGCAGGTAGAACAACTTTTGTGGTGTCTTTTAGATGCCTACCAAGGTAGTGTAAAAACTACTAAGATAACTCCTGTCTGGCACCTTCCCCGGTGGAGTTGTGCAGGGGGTGTGTTTGGAACATTTTGTCACCAGCCGAGTCCAAAATTCAGCGGTTCCCCATCTCAGCCCAGAAAGCAGGAAGAACAACTTTTGTGGTGCCTTTCAGCTGCCTACCAAGGTAGTGTAAAAACTACCAGGAGAACTCCTGTCTGGCACCTTCCCCGGTGGAGTTGTGCAGGGGGTGTGTTTGGAACATTTTGCCACCAGCCGAGTCCAAAATTCAGCGGTTCCCCATCTCAGCCCAGAAAGCAGGAAGAACAACTTTTGTGGTGCCTTTCAGCTGCCTACCAAGGTAGTGTAAAAACTACCAAGAGAACTCCTGTCTGGCACCTTCCCCGGTGGAGTTGTGCATGGGGTGTGTTTGGAACATTTTGCCACCAGCCGACTCCAAAATTCAGCGATTCCCCACCTCAGCCCAGAAAGCAGGTAGAACAACTTTTGTGGTGTCTTTCAGATGCCTACCAAGGTAGTGTAAAAACTATTAAGAGAACTCCTGTCTGGCACCTTCCCCGGTGGAGTTGTGCATGGGGTGTGTTTGGAACATTTTGTCACCGGCCGACTCCAAAATTCAGCGATTCCCCATCTCAGCCCAGAAAGCAGATAGAACAAGTTTTGTGGTGTCTTTGAGGTGCCTACCAGAGCAATGTAAAAACTACCAGGAGAACTCCTGTCTGGCACCTTCCCCGGTGGAGTTGTGCATGGGGTGTGTTTGGAACTTTTTGTCACCAGCCGAGTCCAAAATTCAGCGTTTCCCCATCTCAGCCCAGAAAGCAGGAAGAACAACTTTTGTGGTGCCTTTCAGCTGCCTACCAAGGTAGTGTAAAAACTACCAAGAGAACTCCTGTCTGGCACCTTCCCCGGTGGAGTTGTGCATGGGGTGTGTTTGGAACATTTTGTCACCAGCCGAGTCCAAAATTCAGCGTTTCCCCATCTCAGCCCAGAAAGCAGGAAGAACAACTTTTGTGGTGTCTTTCAGATGCCTACCGGAGCAATGTAAAAACTACCAGGAGAACTCCTGTCTGGCACCTTCCCCGGTGGAGTTGTGCATGGGGTGTGTTTGGAACATTTTGTCACCGGCCGAGTCCAAAATTCAGCGGTTCCCCATCTCAGCCCAGAAAGCAGGAAGAACAACTTTTGTGGTGCCTTTCAGCTGCCTACCAAGGTAGTGTAAAAACTACCAGGAGAACTCTTGTCTGGCACCTTCCCCGGTGGAGTTGTGCATGGGGTGTGTTTGGAACATTTTGTCACCAGCCGAGTCCAAAATTCAGCGTTTCCCCATCTCAGCCCAGAAAGCGGGTAGAACAACTTTTGTGGTGTCTTTTAGATGCCTACCAAGGTAGTGTAAAAACTATTAAGAGAACTCCTGTCTGGCACCTTCCCCGGTGGAGTTGTGCATGGGGTGTGTTTGGAACATTTTGTCACCGGCCGACTCCAAAATTCAGCGTTTCCCCATCTCAGCCCAGAAAGCAGGTAGAACAACTTTTGTGGTGCCTTTCAGCTGCCTACCGGAGCAATGTAAAAACTACCAGGAGAACTCCTGTCTGGCACCTTCCCCGGTGGAGTTGTGCATGGGGTGTGTTTGGAACATTTTGTCACCAGCCGAGTCCAAAATTCAGCGTTTCCCCAATCTCAGCCCACAAAGCAGGTAGAACAACTTTGTGGTGCCTTTCAGCTGCCTAACAAGGTAGTGTAAAAACTACCAAGAGAACTCCTGTATGGCACCTTCCCCGGTGGAGTTGTGCATGGGGTGGTGTTTGGAACATTTTGTGACCTAGCCGAGTCCAAAATTCAGCGTTTCCCCCCATCTCAGCCCAGAAAGCAGGTACAACAACTTTTGTGGTGTCTTTTAGATGCCTACAAAGGTAGTGTAAAAACTACCAAGAGAACTCCTGTCTGGCACCTTCCCCGGTGGAGTTGTGCATGGGGTGTGTTTGGAACATTTTGTCACCGGCCGAGTCCAAAATTCAGCGGTTCCCCATCTCAGCCCAGAAAGCAGGAAGAACAACTTTTGTGGTGCCTTTCAGCTGCCTACCAGGTAGTGTAAAAACTACCAGGAGAACTCCTGTCTGGCACCTTCCCCGGTGGAGTTGTGCATGGGGTGTGTTTGGAACATTTTGTCACCAGCCGACTCCAAAATTCAGCGGTTCCCCATCTCAGCCCAGAAAGCAGGTAGAACAACTTTGTGGTATCTTTCAGATGCCTACCGGAGCATTGTAAAAACTACCAGGAGAACTCCTTTCTGGCACCTTCCCCGGTGGAGTTGTGCATGGGTGTGTTTGGAACATTTGCCACCAGCCGAGTCCAAAATTCAGCGTTTCCCCATCTCAGCCCAGAAAGCAGGTAGAACAACTTTTGTGGTGTCTTTTAGATGCCTACCAAGGTAGTGTAAAAACTACCAGGAGAACTCCTGTCTGGCACCTTCCCCGGTGGAGTTGTGCAGGGGGTGTGTTTGGAACATTTTGTCACCAGCCGAGTCCAAAATTCAGCGGTTCCCCATCTCAGCCCAGAAAGCAGGTAGAACAACTTTTGTGGTGTCTTTCAGATGCCTACCAAGGTAGTGTAAAAACTACCAGGAGAACTCCTGTCTGGCACCTTCCCCGGTGGAGTTGTGCAGGGGGTGTGTTTGGAACATTTTGTCACCGGCCGACTCCAAAATTCAGCGATTCCCCATCTCAGCCCAGAAAGCAGGTAGAACAACTTTTGTGGTGTCTTTCAGATGCCTACCAAGGTAGTGTAAAAACTACCAGGAGAACTCCTGTCTGGCACCTTCCGTGGTGGAGTTGTGCATGGGGTGTGTTTGGAACATTTTGTCACCAGCCGAGTCCAAAATTCAGCGTTTCCCCATCTCAGCCCAGAAAGCAGGTATAACAACTTTTGTGGTGCCTTTCAGCTGCCTACCAAGGTAGTGTAAAAACTACCAAGAGAACTCCTGTCTGGCACCTTCCCCGGTGGAGTTGTGCATGGGGTGTGTTTGGAACATTTTGTCACCAGCCGAGTCCAAAATTCAGCGATTCCCCACCTCAGCCCAGAAAGCAGGTAGAACAACTTTTGTGGTGTCTTTCAGATGCCTACCAAGGTAGTGTAAAAACTACCAAGAGAACTCCTGTCTGGCACCTTCCCCGGTGGAGTTGTGCATGGGGTGTGTTTGGAACATTTTGTCACCACCCGAGTGCAAAATTCATCTGTTCCCCATCTCAGCCCAGAAAGCAGGTAGAACAACTTTTGTGGTGCCTTTCAGATGCCTACTGGGGTAGTGTAAAAACTACCAAGAGAACTCCTGTCTGGCACCTTCCCCGGTGGAGTTGTGCAGGGGGTGTGTTTGGAACATTTTGTCAAGGGCCGAGTCCAAAATTCAGCGATTCCCCATCTCAGCCCAGAAAGCAGGTAGAACAACTTTTGTGGTGTCTTTCAGATGCCTACCGGAGCAATGTAAAAACTACCAGGAGAACTCCTGTCTGGCACCTTCCCCGGTGGAGTTGTGCATGGGGTGTGTTTGGAACATTTTGTCACCAGCCGAGTCCAAAATTCAGCGGTTCCCCATCTCAGCCCAGAAAGCAGGAAGAACAACTTTTGTGGTGTCTTTTAGATGCCTACCAAGGTAGTGTAAAAACTACTAAGAGAACTCCTGTCTGGCACCTTCCCCGGTGGAGTTGTGCATGGGGTGTGTTTGGAACATTTTGTCACCGGCCGACTCCAAAATTCAGCGTTTCCCCATCTCAGCCCAGAAAGCAGGTAGAACAACTTTTGTGGTGCCTTTCAGCTGCCTACCGGAGCAATGTAAAAACTACCAGGAGAACTCCTGTCTGGCACCTTCCCCGGTGGAGTTGTGCATGGGGTGTGTTTGGAACATTTTGTGACCAGCCGAGTCCAAAATTCAGCGTTTCCCCATCTCAGCCCAGAAAGCAGGAAGAACAACTTTTGTGGTGTCTTTTAGATGCCTACAAAGGTAGTGTAAAAACTACCAAGAGAACTCCTGTCTGGCACCTTCCCCGGTGGAGTTGTGCATGGGGTGTGTTTGGAACATTTTGTCACCAGCCGAGTCCAAAATTCAGCGGTTCCCCATCTCAGCCCAGAAAGCAGGAAGAACAAGTTTTGTGGTGCCTTTCAGCTGCCTACCAAGGTAGTGTAAAAACTACCAGGAGAACTCTTGTCTGGCACCTTCCCCGGTGGAGTTGTGCATGGGGTGTGTTTGGAACATTTTGTCACCAGCTGAGTCCAAAATTCAGCGTTTCCCCATCTCAGCCCAGAAAGCAGGTAGAACAACTTTTGTGGTGTCTTTTAGATGCCTACCAAGGTAGTGTAAAAACTACTAAGAGAACTCCTGTCTGGCACCTTCCCCGGTGGAGTTGTGCATGGGGTGTGTTTGGAACATTTTGTCACCGGCCGACTCCAAAATTCAGCGTTTCCCCATCTCAGCCCAGAAAGCAGGTAGAACAACTTTTGTAGTGTCTTTCAGCTGCCTACCGGAGCAATGTAAAAACTACCAGGAGAACTCCTGTCTGGCACCTTCCCCGGTGGAGTTGTGCATGGGGTGTGTTTGGAACATTTTGTCACCAGCCGAGTCCAAAATTCAGCGTTTCCCCATCTCAGCCCACAAAGCAGGTAGAACAACTTTTGTGGTGCATTTCAGCTGCCTAACAAGGTAGTGTAAAAACTACCAAGAGAACTCCTGTCTGGCACCTTCCCCGGTGGAGTTGTGCATGGGGTGTGTTTGGAACATTTTGTCACCAGCCGAGTCCAAAATTCAGCGGTTCCCCATCTCAGCCCAGAAAGCAGGAAGAACAACTTTTGTGGTGCCTTTCAGCTGCCTACCAAGGTAGTGTAAAAACTACCAGGAGAACTCTTGTCTGGCACCTTCCCCGGTGGAGTTGTGCATGGGGTGTGTTTGGAACATTTTGTCACCAGCCGAGTCCAAAATTCAGCGTTTCCCCATCTCAGCCCAGAAAGCAGGTAGAACAACTTTTGTGGTATCTTTCAGATGCCTACCGGAGCAATGTAAAAACTACCAGGAGAACTCCTGTCTGGCACCTTCCCCGGTGGAGTTGTGCAGGGGGTGTGTTTGGAACATTTTGTCACCAGCCAAGTCCAAAATTCAGCGGTTCACCATCTCAGCCCAGAAAGCAGGAAGAACAACTTTTGTGGTGCCTTTCAGCTGCCTACCAAGGTAGTGTAAAAACTACCAGGAGAACTCCTGTCTGGCACCTTCCCCGGTGGAGTTGTGCATGGGGTGTGTTTGGAACATTTTGTCACCGGCCGACTCCAAAATTCAGCGGTTCCCCATCTCAGCCCAGAAAGCAGGTACAACAACTTTTGTGGTGTCTTTTAGATGCCTACCAAGGTAGTGTAAAAACTACCAGGAGAACCCCTGTCTGGCACCTTCCCCGGTGGAGTTGTGCATGGGGTGTGTTTGGAACATTTTGTCACCGGCCGAGTCCAAAATTCAGCGGTTCCCCATCTCAGCCCAGAAAGCAGGAAGAACAACTTTTGTGGTGTCTTTCAGATGCCTACCAAGGTAGTGTAAAAACTACCAGGAGATCTCTTGTCTGGCACCTTCCCCGGTGGAGTTGTGCAGGGGGTGTGTTTGGAACATTTTGTCACCGGCCGAGTCCAAAATTCAGTGGTTCCCCATCTCAGCCCAGAAAGCAGGTAGAACAACTTTTGTGGTATCTTTCAGATGCCTACCGGAGCAATGTAAAAACTACCAGGAGAACTCCTGTCTGGCACCTTCCCCGGTGGAGTTGTGCAGGGGGTGTGTTTGGAACATTTTGTCACCAGCCGAGTCCAAAATTCAGCGTTTCCCCATCTCAGCCCAGAAAGCAGGTAGAACAACTTTTGTGGTGTCTTTCAGATGCCTACCAAGGTAGTGTAAAAACTACTAAGAGAACTCCTGTCTGGCACCTTCCCCGGTGGAGTTGTGCATGGGGTGTGTTTGGAACATTTTGTCACCAGCCGAGTCCAAAATTCAGCGGTTCCCCATCTCAGCCCAGAAAGCAGGTAGAACAACTTTTGTGGTGTCTTTTAGATGCCTACCAAGGTAGTGTAAAAACTACTAAGAGAACTCCTGTCTGGCACCTTCCCCGGTGGAGTTGTGCATGGGGTGTGTTTGGAACATTTTGTCACCAGCCGAGTCCAAAATTCAGCGTTTCCCCATCTCAGCCCAGAAAGCAGGTAGAACAACTTTTGTGGTGTCTTTTAGATGCCTACCAAGGTAGTGTAAAAACTACTAAGGGAACTCCTGTCTGGCACCTTCCCCGGTGGAGTTGTGCAGGGGGTGTGTTTGGAACATTTTGTCACCAGCCGAGTCCAAAATTCAGCGGTTCCCCATCTCAGCCCAGAAAGCAGGAAGAACAACTTTTGTGGTGCCTTTCAGCTGCCTACCAAGGTAGTGTAAAAACTACCAGGAGAACTCTTGTCTGGCACCTTCCCCGGTGGAGTTGTGCATGGGGTGTGTTTGGAACATTTTGTCACCAGCCGAGTCCAAAATTCAGCGGTTCCCCATCTCAGCCCAGAAAGCAGGTAGAACAACTTTTGTGGTATCTTTCAGTTGCCTACCGGAGCAATGTAAAAACTACCAGGAGAACTCCTGTCTGGCACCTTCCCCGGTGGAGTTGTGCATGGGGTGTGTTTGGAACATTTTGTCACCGGCCGAGTCCAAAATTCAGCGTTTCCCCATCTCAGCCCAGAAAGCAGGTAGAACAAGTTTTGTGGTGCCTTTCAGATGCCTACCAAGGTAGTGTAAAAACTACCAAGAGAACTCCTGTCTGGCACCTTCCCCGGTGGAGTTGTGCATGGGGTGTGTTTGGAACATTTTGTCACCAGCCGAGTCCAAAATTCAGCGGTTCCCCATCTCAGCCCAGAAAGCAGGTAGAACAACTTTTGTGGTGCCTTTCAGATGCCTACCAAGGTAGTGTAAAAACTACCAAGAGAACTCCTGTCTGGCACCTTCCCCGGTGGAGTTGTGCATGGGGTGTGTTTGGAACATTTTGTCACCAGCCGAGTCCAAAATTCAGCGTTTCCCCATCTCAGCCCAGAAAGCAGGTAGAACAACTTTTGTGGTGCCTTTCAGCTGCCTACCAAGGTAGTGTAAAATCTACCAACAGAACTCCTGTCTGGCACCTTCCCCGGTGGAGTTGTGCAGGGGGTGTGTTTGGAACATTTTGTCACCAGCCGAGTCCAAAATTCAGTGTTTCCCCATCTCAGCCCAGAAAGCAGGTACAACAACTTTTGTGGTGTCTTTTAGATGCCTACAAAGGTAGTGTAAAAACTACCAAGAGAACTCCTGTCTGGCACCTTCCCCGGTGGAGTTGTGCAGGGGGTGTGTTTGGAACATTTTGTCACCAGCCGAGTCCAAAATTCAGCGGTTCCCCATCTCAGCCCAGAAAGCAGGAAGAACAACTTTTGTGGTGCCTTTCAGCTGCCTACCAAGGTAGTGTAAAAACTACCAGGAGAACTCTTGTCTGGCACCTTCCCCGGTGGAGTTGTGCATGGGGTGTGTTTGGAACATTTTGTCACCAGCCGAGTCCAAAATTCAGCGGTTCCCCATCTCAGCCCAGAAAGCAGGTAGAACAACTTTTGTGGTATCTTTCAGATGCCTACCGGAGCAATGTAAAAACTACCAGGAGAACTCCTGTCTGGCACCTTCCCCGGTGGAGTTGTGCAGGGGGTGTGTTTGGAACATTTTGTCACCAGCCGAGTCCAAAATTCAGCGGTTCCCCATCTCAGCCCAGAAAGCAGGAAGAACAACTTTTGTGGTGCCTTTCAGCTGCCTACCAAGGTAGTGTAAAAACTACCAGGAGAACTCCTGTCTGGCACCTTCCCCGGTGGAGTTGTGCATGGGGTGTGTTTGGAACATTTTGTCACCGGCCGAGTCCAAAATTCAGCGTTTCCCCATCTCAGCCCAGAAAGCAGGTAGAACAACTTTTGTGGTGTCTTTTAGATGCCTACCAAGGTAGTGTAAAAACTACTAAGGGAACTCCTGTCTGGCACCTTCCCCGGTGGAGTTGTGCAGGGGGTGTGTTTGGAACATTTTGTCACCAGCCGAGTCCAAAATTCAGCGGTTCCCCATCTCAGCCCAGAAAGCAGGTAGAACAAGTTTTGTGGTGCCTTTCAGATGCCTACCGGAGCAATGTAAAAACTACCAGGAGAACTCCTGTCTGGCACCTTCCCCGGTGGAGTTGTGCATGGGGTGTGTTTGGAACATTTTGTCACCAGCCGAGTCCAAAAGTCAGCGTTTCCCCATCTCAGCCCAGAAAGCAGGTAGAACAAGTTTTGTGGTGCCTTTCAGATGCCTACCAAGGTAGTGTAAAAACTACCAAGAGAACTCCTGTCTGGCACCTTCCCCGGTGGAGTTGTGCAGGGGGTGTGTTTGGAACATTTTGTCACCAGCCGAGTCCAAAATTCAGCGTTTCCCCATCTCAGCCCACAAAGCAGGTAGAACAACTTTTGTGGTGCCTTTCAGATGCCTACCAAGGTAGTGTAAAAACTACCAAGAGAACTCCTGTCTGGCACCTTCCCCGGTGGAGTTGTGCAGGGGGTGTGTTTGGAACATTTTGTCACCGGCCGAGTCCAAAATTCAGCGATTCCCCATCTCAGCCCAGAAAGCAGGTAGAACAACTTTTGTGGTGTCTTTCAGCTGCCTACCGGAGCAATGTAAAAACTACCAGGAGAACTCCTGTCTGGCACCTTCCCCGGTGGAGTTGTGCATGGGGTGTGTTTGGAACATTTTGTCACCAGCCGAGTCCAAAATTCAGCGGTTCCCCATCTCAGCCCAGAAAGCAGGAAGAACAACTTTTGTAGTGTCTTTTTGATGCCTACCAAGGTAGTGTAAAAACTACCAGGAGAACTCTTGTCTGGCACCTTCCCCGGTGGAGTTGTGCATGGGGTGTGTTTGGAACATTTTGTCACCAGCCGAGTCCAAAATTCAGCGGTTCCCCATCTCAGCCCAGAAAGCAGGTAGAACAACTTTTGTGGTATCTTTCAGATGCCTACCGGAGCAATGTAAAAACTACCAGGAGAACTCCTGTCTGGCACCTTCCCCGGTGGAGTTGTGCAGGGGGTGTGTTTGGAACATTTTGTCACCAGCCGAGTCCAAAATTCAGCGGTTCCCCATCTCAGCCCAGAAAGCAGGAAGAACAACTTTTGTGGTGCCTTTCAGCTGCCTACCAAGGTAGTGTAAAAACTACCAGGAGAACTCCTGTCTGGCACCTTCCCCGGTGGAGTTGTGCATGGGGTGTGTTTGGAACATTTGTCACCGGCCGAGTCCAAAATTCAGCGTTTCCCCATCTCAGCCCAGAAAGCAGGTAGAACAACTTTTGTGGTGTCTTTTAGATGCCTACCAAGGTAGTGTAAAAACTACTAAGGGAACTCCTGTCTGGCACCTTCCCCGGTGGAGTTGTGCATGGGGTGTGTTTGGAACATTTTGTGACCAGCCGAGTCCAAAATTCAGCGTTTCCCCATCTCAGCCCAGAAAGCAGGTAGAACAACTTTTGTGGTGCCTTTCAGGAGCCTACCGGGGTAGTGTAAAAACTACCAAGAGAACTCCTGTCTGGCACCTTCCCCGGTGGAGTTGTGCATGGGGTGTGTTTGGAACATTTTGTCACCAGCCGAGTCCAAAATTCAGCGGTTCCCCATCTCAGCCCAGAAAGCAGGAAGAACAACTTTTGTGGTATCTTTCAGATGCCTACCGGAGCAATGTAAAAACTACCAGGAGAACTCCTGTCTGGCACCTTCCCCGGTGGAGTTGTGCAGGGGGTGTGTTTGGAACATTTTGTCACCAGCCGAGTCCAAAATTCAGCGGTTCCCCATCTCAGCCCAGAAAGCAGGAAGAACAACTTTTGTGGTGCCTTTCAGGTGCCTACCAAGGTAGTGTAAAAACTACCAGGAGAACTCTTGTCTGGCACCTTCCCCGGTGGAGTTGTGCATGGGGTGTGTTTGGAACATTTTGTCACCAGCCGAGTCCAAAATTCAGCGGTTCCCCATCTCAGCCCAGAAAGCAGGTAGAACAACTTTTGTGGTATCTTTCAGATGCCTACCGGAGCAATGTAAAAACTACCAGGAGAACTCCTGTCTGGCACCTTCCCCGGTGGAGTTGTGCAGGGGGTGTGTTTGGAACATTTTGTCACCAGCCGAGTCCAAAATTCAGCGGTTCCCCATCTCAGCCCAGAAAGCAGGTAGAACAACTTTTGTGGTGCCTTTCAGCTGCCTACCAAGGTAGTGTAAAAACTACCAAGAGAACTCCTGTCTGGCACCTTCCCCGGTGGAGTTGTGCAGGGGGTGTGTTTGGAACATTTTGTCACCAGCCGAGTCCAAAATTCAGCGGTTCCCCATCTCAGCCCAGAAAGCAGGAAGAACAACTTTTGTGGTGCCTTTCAGCTGCCTACCAAGGTAGTGTAAAAACTACCAGGAGAACTCTTGTCTGGCACCTTCCCCGGTGGAGTTGTGCATGGGGTGTGTTTGGAACATTTTGTCACCAGCCGAGTCCAAAATTCAGCGGTTCCCCATCTCAGCCCAGAAAGCAGGTAGAACAACTTTTGTGGTATCTTTCAGATGCCTACCGGAGCAATGTAAAAACTACCAGGAGAACTCCTGTCTGGCACCTTCCCCGGTGGAGTTGTGCAGGGGGTGTGTTTGGAACATTTTGTCACCAGCCGACTCCAAAATTCAGCGGTTCCCCATCTCAGCCCAGAAAGCAGGAAGAACAACTTTTGTGGTGCCTTTCAGCTGCCTACCAAGGTAGTGTAAAAACTACCAGGAGAACTCCTGTCTGGCACCTTCCCCGGTGGAGTTGTGCATGGGGTGTGTTTGGAACATTTTGTCACCGGCCGAGTCCAAAATTCAGCGTTTCCCCATCTCAGCCCAGAAAGCAGGTAGAACAACTTTTGTGGTGTCTTTTAGATGCCTACCAAGGTAGTGTAAAAACTACTAAGGGAACTCCTGTCTGGCACCTTCCCCGGTGGAGTTGTGCAGGGGGTGTGTTTGGAACATTTTGTCACCAGCCGAGTCCAAAATTCAGCGGTTCCCCATCTCAGCCCAGAAAGCAGGAAGAACAACTTTTGTGGTGCCTTTCAGCTGCCTACCAAGGTAGTGTAAAAACTACCAGGAGAACTCTTGTCTGGCACCTTCCCCGGTGGAGTTGTGCATGGGGTGTGTTTGGAACATTTTGTCACCAGCCGAGTCCAAAATTCAGCGGTTCCCCATCTCAGCCCAGAAAGCAGGTAGAACAACTTTTGTGGTATCTTTCAGATGCCTACCGGAGCAATGTAAAAACTACCAGGAGAACTCCTGTCTGGCACCTTCCCCGGTGGAGTTGTGCATGGGGTGTGTTTGGAACATTTTGTCACCGGCCGAGTCCAAAAGTCAGCGTTTCCCCATCTCAGCCCAGAAAGCAGGTAGAACAAGTTTTGTGGTGCCTTTCAGATGCCTACCAAGGTAGTGTAAAAACTACCAAGAGAACTCCTGTCTGGCACCTTCCCCGGTGGAGTTGTGCAGGGGGTGTGTTTGGAACATTTTGTCACCAGCCGAGTCCAAAATTCAGCGTTTCCCCATCTCAGCCCACAAAGCAGGTAGAACAACTTTTGTGGTGCCTTTCAGATGCCTACCAAGGTAGTGTAAAAACTACCAAGAGAACTCCTGTCTGGCACCTTCCCCGGTGGAGTTGTGCATGGGGTGTGTTTGGAACATTTTGTCACCAGCCGAGTCCAAAATTCAGCGGTTCCCCATCTCAGCCCAGAAAGCAGGTAGAACAACTTTTGTGGTGCCTTTCAGATGCCTACCAAGGTAGTGTAAAAACTACCAAGAGAACTCCTGTCTGGCACCTTCCCCGGTGGAGTTGTGCAGGGGGTGTGTTTGGAACATTTTGTCACCGGCCGAGTCCAAAATTCAGCGATTCCCCATCTCAGCCCAGAAAGCAGGTAGAACAACTTTTGTGGTGTCTTTCAGATGCCTACCAAGGTAGTGTAAAATCTACCAACAGAACTCCTGTCTGGCACCTTCCCCGGTGGAGTTGTGCAGGGGGTGTGTTTGGAACATTTTGTCACCAGCCGAGTCCAAAATTCAGTGTTTCCCCATCTCAGCCCAGAAAGCAGGTACAACAACTTTTGTGGTGTCTTTTAGATGCCTACCAAGGTAGTGTCAAATCTACCAACAGAACTCCTGTCTGGCACCTTCCCCGGTGGAGTTGTGCAGGGGGTGTGTTTGGAACATTTTGTCACCAGCCGAGTCCAAAATTCAGCGGTTCCCCATCTCAGCCCAGAAAGCAGGAAGAACAACTTTTGTGGTGCCTTTCAGCTGCCTACCAAGGTAGTGTAAAACCTACCAAGAGAACTCCTGTCTGGCACCTTCCCCGGTGGAGTTGTGCATGGGGTGTGTTTGGAACATTTTGTCACCAGCCGAGTCCAAAATTCAGCGTTTCCCCATCTCAGCCCAGAAAGCAGGTAGAACAACTTTTGTGGTGTCTTTTAGATGCCTACCAAGGTAGTGTAAAAACTACTAAGAGAACTCCTGTCTGGCACCTTCCCCGGTGGAGTTGTGCATGGGGTGTGTTTGGAACATTTTGTCACCGGCCGACTCCAAAATTCAGCGTTTCCCCATCTCAGCCCAGAAAGCAGGTAGAACAACTTTTGTGGTGCCTTTCAGCTGCCTACCGGAGCAATGTAAAAACTACCAGGAGAACTCCTGTCTGGCACCTTCCCCGGTGGAGTTGTGCAGGGGGTGTGTTTGGAACATTTTGTCACCAGCCGAGTCCAAAATTCAGCGGTTCCCCATCTCAGCCCAGAAAGCAGGTAGAACAACTTTTGTGGTATCTTTCAGATGCCTACCGGAGCAATGTAAAAACTACCAGGAGAACTCCTGTCTGGCACCTTCCCCGGTGGAGTTGTGCAGGGGGTGTGTTTGGAACATTTTGTCACCAGCCGAGTCCAAAATTCAGCGGTTCCCCATCTCAGCCCAGAAAGCAGGAAGAACAACTTTTGTGGTGCCTTTCAGCTGCCTACCAAGGTAGTGTAAAAACTACCAGGAGAACTCCTGTCTGGCACCTTCCCCGGTGGAGTTGTGCATGGGGTGTGTTTGGAACATTTTGTCACCGGCCGAGTCCAAAATTCAGCGTTTCCCCATCTCAGCCCAGAAAGCAGGTAGAACAACTTTTGTGGTGTCTTTTAGATGCCTACCAAGGTAGTGTAAAAACTACTAAGGGAACTCCTGTCTGGCACCTTCCCCGGTGGAGTTGTGCAGGGGGTGTGTTTGGAACATTTTGTCACCAGCCGAGTCCAAAATTCAGCGGTTCCCCATCTCAGCCCAGAAAGCAGGTAGAACAAGTTTTGTGGTGCCTTTCAGATGCCTACCGGAGCAATGTAAAAACTACCAGGAGAACTCCTGTCTGGCACCTTCCCCGGTGGAGTTGTGCATGGGGTGTGTTTGGAACATTTTGTCACCAGCCGAGTCCAAAAGTCAGCGTTTCCCCATCTCAGCCCAGAAAGCAGGTAGAACAAGTTTTGTGGTGCCTTTCAGATGCCTACCAAGGTAGTGTAAAAACTACCAAGAGAACTCCTGTCTGGCACCTTCCCCGGTGGAGTTGTGCAGGGGGTGTGTTTGGAACATTTTGTCACCAGCCGAGTCCAAAATTCAGCGTTTCCCCATCTCAGCCCACAAAGCAGGTAGAACAACTTTTGTGGTGCCTTTCAGATGCCTACCAAGGTAGTGTAAAAACTACCAAGAGAACTCCTGTCTGGCACCTTCCCCGGTGGAGTTGTGCATGGGGTGTGTTTGGAACATTTTGTCACCGGCCGAGTCCAAAATTCAGCGATTCCCCATCTCAGCCCAGAAAGCAGGTAGAACAACTTTTGTGGTGTCTTTCAGCTGCCTACCGGAGCAATGTAAAAACTACCAGGAGAACTCCTGTCTGGCACCTTCCCCGGTGGAGTTGTGCATGGGGTGTGTTTGGAACATTTTGTCACCAGCCGAGTCCAAAATTCAGCGGTTCCCCATCTCAGCCCAGAAAGCAGGAAGAACAACTTTTGTAGTGTCTTTTTGATGCCTACCAAGGTAGTGTAAAAACTACCAGGAGAACTCTTGTCTGGCACCTTCCCCGGTGGAGTTGTGCATGGGGTGTGTTTGGAACATTTTGTCACCAGCCGAGTCCAAAATTCAGCGGTTCCCCATCTCAGCCCAGAAAGCAGGTAGAACAACTTTTGTGGTATCTTTCAGATGCCTACCGGAGCAATGTAAAAACTACCAGGAGAACTCCTGTCTGGCACCTTCCCCGGTGGAGTTGTGCAGGGGGTGTGTTTGGAACATTTTGTCACCAGCCGAGTCCAAAATTCAGCGGTTCCCCATCTCAGCCCAGAAAGCAGGAAGAACAACTTTTGTGGTGCCTTTCAGCTGCCTACCAAGGTAGTGTAAAAACTACCAGGAGAACTCCTGTCTGGCACCTTCCCCGGTGGAGTTGTGCATGGGGTGTGTTTGGAACATTTTGTCACCGGCCGAGTCCAAAATTCAGCGTTTCCCCATCTCAGCCCAGAAAGCAGGTAGAACAACTTTTGTGGTGTCTTTTAGATGCCTACCAAGGTAGTGTAAAAACTACTAAGGGAACTCCTGTCTGGCACCTTCCCCGGTGGAGTTGTGCATGGGGTGTGTTTGGAACATTTTGTGACCAGCCGAGTCCAAAATTCAGCGTTTCCCCATCTCAGCCCAGAAAGCAGGTAGAACAACTTTTGTGGTGCCTTTCAGGAGCCTACCGGGGTAGTGTAAAAACTACCAAGAGAACTCCTGTCTGGCACCTTCCCCGGTGGAGTTGTGCATGGGGTGTGTTTGGAACATTTTGTCACCAGCCGAGTCCAAAATTCAGCGGTTCCCCATCTCAGCCCAGAAAGCAGGAAGAACAACTTTTGTGGTATCTTTCAGATGCCTACCGGAGCAATGTAAAAACTACCAGGAGAACTCCTGTCTGGCACCTTCCCCGGTGGAGTTGTGCAGGGGGTGTGTTTGGAACATTTTGTCACCAGCCGAGTCCAAAATTCAGCGGTTCCCCATCTCAGCCCAGAAAGCAGGAAGAACAACTTTTGTGGTGCCTTTCAGGTGCCTACCAAGGTAGTGTAAAAACTACCAGGAGAACTCTTGTCTGGCACCTTCCCCGGTGGAGTTGTGCATGGGGTGTGTTTGGAACATTTTGTCACCAGCCGAGTCCAAAATTCAGCGGTTCCCCATCTCAGCCCAGAAAGCAGGTAGAACAACTTTTGTGGTATCTTTCAGATGCCTACCGGAGCAATGTAAAAACTACCAGGAGAACTCCTGTCTGGCACCTTCCCCGGTGGAGTTGTGCAGGGGGTGTGTTTGGAACATTTTGTCACCAGCCGAGTCCAAAATTCAGCGGTTCCCCATCTCAGCCCAGAAAGCAGGTAGAACAACTTTTGTGGTGCCTTTCAGCTGCCTACCAAGGTAGTGTAAAAACTACCAAGAGAACTCCTGTCTGGCACCTTCCCCGGTGGAGTTGTGCAGGGGGTGTGTTTGGAACATTTTGTCACCAGCCGAGTCCAAAATTCAGCGGTTCCCCATCTCAGCCCAGAAAGCAGGAAGAACAACTTTTGTGGTGCCTTTCAGCTGCCTACCAAGGTAGTGTAAAAACTACCAGGAGAACTCTTGTCTGGCACCTTCCCCGGTGGAGTTGTGCATGGGGTGTGTTTGGAACATTTTGTCACCAGCCGAGTCCAAAATTCAGCGGTTCCCCATCTCAGCCCAGAAAGCAGGTAGAACAACTTTTGTGGTATCTTTCAGATGCCTACCGGAGCAATGTAAAAACTACCAGGAGAACTCCTGTCTGGCACCTTCCCCGGTGGAGTTGTGCAGGGGGTGTGTTTGGAACATTTTGTCACCAGCCGACTCCAAAATTCAGCGGTTCCCCATCTCAGCCCAGAAAGCAGGAAGAACAACTTTTGTGGTGCCTTTCAGCTGCCTACCAAGGTAGTGTAAAAACTACCAGGAGAACTCCTGTCTGGCACCTTCCCCGGTGGAGTTGTGCATGGGGTGTGTTTGGAACATTTTGTCACCGGCCGAGTCCAAAATTCAGCGTTTCCCCATCTCAGCCCAGAAAGCAGGTAGAACAACTTTTGTGGTGTCTTTTAGATGCCTACCAAGGTAGTGTAAAAACTACTAAGGGAACTCCTGTCTGGCACCTTCCCCGGTGGAGTTGTGCAGGGGGTGTGTTTGGAACATTTTGTCACCAGCCGAGTCCAAAATTCAGCGGTTCCCCATCTCAGCCCAGAAAGCAGGAAGAACAACTTTTGTGGTGCCTTTCAGCTGCCTACCAAGGTAGTGTAAAAACTACCAGGAGAACTCTTGTCTGGCACCTTCCCCGGTGGAGTTGTGCATGGGGTGTGTTTGGAACATTTTGTCACCAGCCGAGTCCAAAATTCAGCGGTTCCCCATCTCAGCCCAGAAAGCAGGTAGAACAACTTTTGTGGTATCTTTCAGATGCCTACCGGAGCAATGTAAAAACTACCAGGAGAACTCCTGTCTGGCACCTTCCCCGGTGGAGTTGTGCATGGGGTGTGTTTGGAACATTTTGTCACCGGCCGAGTCCAAAAGTCAGCGTTTCCCCATCTCAGCCCAGAAAGCAGGTAGAACAAGTTTTGTGGTGCCTTTCAGATGCCTACCAAGGTAGTGTAAAAACTACCAAGAGAACTCCTGTCTGGCACCTTCCCCGGTGGAGTTGTGCAGGGGGTGTGTTTGGAACATTTTGTCACCAGCCGAGTCCAAAATTCAGCGTTTCCCCATCTCAGCCCACAAAGCAGGTAGAACAACTTTTGTGGTATCTTTCAGATGCCTACCGGAGCAATGTAAAAACTACCAGGAGAACTCCTGTCTGGCACCTTCCCCGGTGGAGTTGTGCAGGGGGTGTGTTTGGAACATTTTGTCACCAGCCGACTCCAAAATTCAGCGGTTCCCCATCTCAGCCCAGAAAGCAGGAAGAACAACTTTTGTGGTGCCTTTCAGCTGCCTACCAAGGTAGTGTAAAAACTACCAGGAGAACTCCTGTCTGGCACCTTCCCCGGTGGAGTTGTGCATGGGGTGTGTTTGGAACATTTTGTCACCGGCCGAGTCCAAAATTCAGCGTTTCCCCATCTCAGCCCAGAAAGCAGGTAGAACAACTTTTGTGGTGTCTTTTAGATGCCTACCAAGGTAGTGTAAAAACTACTAAGGGAACTCCTGTCTGGCACCTTCCCCGGTGGAGTTGTGCAGGGGGTGTGTTTGGAACATTTTGTCACCAGCCGAGTCCAAAATTCAGCGGTTCCCCATCTCAGCCCAGAAAGCAGGAAGAACAACTTTTGTGGTGCCTTTCAGCTGCCTACCAAGGTAGTGTAAAAACTACCAGGAGAACTCTTGTCTGGCACCTTCCCCGGTGGAGTTGTGCATGGGGTGTGTTTGGAACATTTTGTCACCAGCCGAGTCCAAAATTCAGCGGTTCCCCATCTCAGCCCAGAAAGCAGGTAGAACAACTTTTGTGGTATCTTTCAGATGCCTACCGGAGCAATGTAAAAACTACCAGGAGAACTCCTGTCTGGCACCTTCCCCGGTGGAGTTGTGCATGGGGTGTGTTTGGAACATTTTGTCACCGGCCGAGTCCAAAAGTCAGCGTTTCCCCATCTCAGCCCAGAAAGCAGGTAGAACAAGTTTTGTGGTGCCTTTCAGATGCCTACCAAGGTAGTGTAAAAACTACCAAGAGAACTCCTGTCTGGCACCTTCCCCGGTGGAGTTGTGCAGGGGGTGTGTTTGGAACATTTTGTCACCAGCCGAGTCCAAAATTCAGCGTTTCCCCATCTCAGCCCACAAAGCAGGTAGAACAACTTTTGTGGTGCCTTTCAGATGCCTACCAAGGTAGTGTAAAAACTACCAAGAGAACTCCTGTCTGGCACCTTCCCCGGTGGAGTTGTGCATGGGGTGTGTTTGGAACATTTTGTCACCAGCCGAGTCCAAAATTCAGCGGTTCCCCATCTCAGCCCAGAAAGCAGGTAGAACAACTTTTGTGGTGCCTTTCAGATGCCTACCAAGGTAGTGTAAAAACTACCAAGAGAACTCCTGTCTGGCACCTTCCCCGGTGGAGTTGTGCAGGGGGTGTGTTTGGAACATTTTGTCACCGGCCGAGTCCAAAATTCAGCGATTCCCCATCTCAGCCCAGAAAGCAGGTAGAACAACTTTTGTGGTGTCTTTCAGATGCCTACCAAGGTAGTGTAAAATCTACCAACAGAACTCCTGTCTGGCACCTTCCCCGGTGGAGTTGTGCAGGGGGTGTGTTTGGAACATTTTGTCACCAGCCGAGTCCAAAATTCAGTGTTTCCCCATCTCAGCCCAGAAAGCAGGTACAACAACTTTTGTGGTGTCTTTTAGATGCCTACCAAGGTAGTGTCAAATCTACCAACAGAACTCCTGTCTGGCACCTTCCCCGGTGGAGTTGTGCAGGGGGTGTGTTTGGAACATTTTGTCACCAGCCGAGTCCAAAATTCAGCGGTTCCCCATCTCAGCCCAGAAAGCAGGAAGAACAACTTTTGTGGTGCCTTTCAGCTGCCTACCAAGGTAGTGTAAAACCTACCAAGAGAACTCCTGTCTGGCACCTTCCCCGGTGGAGTTGTGCATGGGGTGTGTTTGGAACATTTTGTCACCAGCCGAGTCCAAAATTCAGCGTTTCCCCATCTCAGCCCAGAAAGCAGGTAGAACAACTTTTGTGGTGTCTTTTAGATGCCTACCAAGGTAGTGTAAAAACTACTAAGAGAACTCCTGTCTGGCACCTTCCCCGGTGGAGTTGTGCATGGGGTGTGTTTGGAACATTTTGTCACCGGCCGACTCCAAAATTCAGCGTTTCCCCATCTCAGCCCAGAAAGCAGGTAGAACAACTTTTGTGGTGCCTTTCAGCTGCCTACCGGAGCAATGTAAAAACTACCAGGAGAACTCCTGTCTGGCACCTTCCCCGGTGGAGTTGTGCATGGGGTGTGTTTGGAACATTTTGTCACCAGCCGAGTCCAAAATTCAGCGGTTCCCCATCTCAGCCCAGAAAGCAGGTAGAACAACTTTTGTGGTATCTTTCAGATGCCTACCGGAGCAATGTAAAAACTACCAGGAGAACTCCTGTCTGGCACCTTCCCCGGTGGAGTTGTGCAGGGGGTGTGTTTGGAACATTTTGTCACCAGCCGAGTCCAAAATTCAGCGGTTCCCCATCTCAGCCCAGAAAGCAGGAAGAACAACTTTTGTGGTGCCTTTCAGCTGCCTACCAAGGTAGTGTAAAAACTACCAGGAGAACTCCTGTCTGGCACCTTCCCCGGTGGAGTTGTGCATGGGGTGTGTTTGGAACATTTTGTCACCGGCCGAGTCCAAAATTCAGCGTTTCCCCATCTCAGCCCAGAAAGCAGGTAGAACAACTTTTGTGGTGTCTTTTAGATGCCTACCAAGGTAGTGTAAAAACTACTAAGGGAACTCCTGTCTGGCACCTTCCCCGGTGGAGTTGTGCAGGGGGTGTGTTTGGAACATTTTGTCACCAGCCGAGTCCAAAATTCAGCGGTTCCCCATCTCAGCCCAGAAAGCAGGAAGAACAACTTTTGTGGTGCCTTTCAGCTGCCTACCAAGGTAGTGTAAAAACTACCAGGAGAACTCTTGTCTGGCACCTTCCCCGGTGGAGTTGTGCATGGGGTGTGTTTGGAACATTTTGTCACCAGCCGAGTCCAAAATTCAGCGGTTCCCCATCTCAGCCCAGAAAGCAGGTAGAACAACTTTTGTGGTATCTTTCAGATGCCTACCGGAGCAATGTAAAAACTACCAGGAGAACTCCTGTCTGGCACCTTCCCCGGTGGAGTTGTGCATGGGGTGTGTTTGGAACATTTTGTCACCGGCCGAGTCCAAAAGTCAGCCTTTCCCCATCTCAGCCCAGAAAGCAGGTAGAACAAGTTTTGTGGTGCCTTTCAGATGCCTACCAAGGTAGTGTAAAAACTACCAAGAGAACTCCTGTCTGGCACCTTCCCCGGTGGAGTTGTGCATGGGGTGTGTTTGGAACATTTTGTCACCAGCCGAGTCCAAAATTCAGCGTTTCCCCATCTCAGCCCAGAAAGCAGGTAGAACAACTTTTGTGGTGCCTTTCAGATGCCTACCAAGGTAGTGTAAAAACTACCAAGAGAACTCCTGTCTGGCACCTTCCCCGGTGGAGTTGTGCAGGGGGTGTGTTTGGAACATTTTGTCACCGGCCGAGTCCAAAATTCAGCGATTCCCCATCTCAGCCCAGAAAGCAGGTAGAACAACTTTTGTGGTGTCTTTCAGATGCCTACCGGAGCAATGTAAAAACTACCAGGAGAACTCCTGTCTGGCACCTTCCCCGGTGGAGTTGTGCATGGGGTGTGTTTGGAACATTTTGTCACCAGCCGAGTCCAAAATTCAGCGTTTCCCCATCTCAGCCCAGAAAGCAGGTAGAACAACTTTTGTAGTGTCTTTTTGATGCCTACCAAGGTAGTGTAAAATCTACCAACAGAACTCCTGTCTGGCACCTTCCCCGGTGGAGTTGTGCAGGGGGTGTGTTTGGAACATTTTGTCACCAGCCGAGTCCAAAATTCAGCGTTTCCCCATCTCAGCCCAGAAAGCAGGTACAACAACTTTTGTGGTGTCTTTTAGATGCCTACAAAGGTAGTGTAAAAACTACCAAGAGAACTCCTGTCTGGCACCTTCCCCGGTGGAGTTGTGCATGGGGTGTGTTTGGAACATTTTGTCACCAGCCGAGTCCAAAATTCAGCGGTTCCCCATCTCAGCCCAGAAAGCAGGAAGAACAACTTTTGTGGTGCCTTTCAGCTGCCTACCAAGGTAGTGTAAAACCTATCAGGAGAACTCTTGTCTGGCACCTTCCCCGGTGGAGTTGTGCATGGGGTGTGTTTGGAACATTTTGTCACCAGCCGAGTCCAAAATTCAGCGTTTCCCCATCTCAGCCCAGAAAGCAGGTAGAACAACTTTTGTGGTGCCTTTCAGCTGCCTACCGGAGCAATGTAAAAACTACCAGGAGAACTCCTGTCTGGCACCTTCCCCGGTGGAGTTGTGCAGGGGGTGTGTTTGGAACATTTTGTCACCAGCCGACTCCAAAATTCAGCGGTTCCCCATCTCAGCCCAGAAAGCAGGAAGAACAACTTTTGTGGTGCCTTTCAGCTGCCTAACAAGGTAGTGTAAAAACTACCAAGAGAACTCCTGTCTGGCACCTTCCCCGGTGGAGTTGTGCATGGGGTGTGTTTGGAACATTTTGTGACCAGCCGAGTCCAAAATTCAGCGTTTCCCCATCTCAGCCCAGAAAGCAGGTAGAACAACTTTTGCGGTGCCTTTCAGATGCCTACCGGAGCAATGTAAAAACTACCAGGAGAACTCCTTTCTGGCACCTTCCCCGGTGGAGTTGTGCATGGGGTGTGTTTGGAACATTTTGTCACCAGCCGAGTCCAAAATTCAGCGGTTCCCCATCTCAGCCCAGAAAGCAGGAAGAACAACTTTTGTGGTGCCTTTCAGCTGCCTACCAAGGTAGTGTAAAAACTACCAGGAGAACTCTTGTCTGGCACCTTCCCCGGTGGAGTTGTGCATGGGGTGTGTTTGGAACATTTTGTCACCAGCCGAGTCCAAAATTCAGCGGTTCCCCATCTCAGCCCAGAAAGCAGGTAGAACAACTTTTGTGGTATCTTTCAGATGCCTACCGGAGCAATGTAAAAACTACCAGGAGAACTCCTGTCTGGCACCTTCCCCGGTGGAGTTGTGCATGGGGTGTGTTTGGAACATTTTGTCACCGGCCGAGTCCAAAATTCAGCGTTTCCCCATCTCAGCCCAGAAAGCAGGTAGAACAACTTTTGTGGTGTCTTTTAGATGCCTACCAAGGTAGTGTAAAAACTACTAAGAGAACTCCTGTCTGGCACCTTCCCCGGTGGAGTTGTGCATGGGGTGTGTTTGGAACATTTTGTCACCAGCCGAGTCCAAAATTCAGCGGTTCCCCATCTCAGCCCAGAAAGCAGGAAGAACAACTTTTGTGGTGCCTTTCAGCTGCCTACCAAGGTAGTGTAAAAACTACCAGGAGAACTCTTGTCTGGCACCTTCCCCGGTGGAGTTGTGCATGGGGTGTGTTTGGAACATTTTGTCACCAGCCGAGTCCAAAATTCAGCGTTTCCCCATCTCAGCCCAGAAAGCAGGTAGAACAACTTTTGTGGTGTCTTTGAGGTGCCTACCAGAGCAATGTAAAAACTACCAGGAGAACTCCTGTCTGGCACCTTCCCCGGTGGAGTTGTGCAGGGGGTGTGTTTGGAACATTTTGTCACCGGCCGAGTCCAAAATTCAGCGTTTCCCCATCTCAGCCCAGAAAGCAGGTAGAACAACTTTTGTGGTGCTTTTCACATGCCTACCAAGGTAGTGTAAAAACTACTAAGAGAACTCCTGTCTGGCACCTTCCCCGGTGGAGTTGTGCATGGGGTGTGTTTGGAACATTTTGTCACCGGCCGACTCCAAAATTCAGCGATTCCCCATCTCAGCCCAGAAAGCAGGTAGAACAACTTTTGTGGTGTCTTTCAGATGCCTACCAAGGTACTGTAAAAACTACCAGGAGAACTCCTGTCTGGCACCTTCCCCGGTGGAGTTGTGCAGGGGGTGTTTTTGGAACATTTTGTCACCGGCCGACTCCAAAATTCAGCGATTCCCCATCTCAGCCCAGAAAGCAGGTAGAACAACTTTTGTGGTGTCTTTCAGATGCCTACCAAGGTAGTGTAAAAACTACCAGGAGAACTCCTGTCTGGCACCTTCCGTGGTGGAGTTGTGCATGGGGTGTGTTTGGAACATTTTGTCACCAGCCGAGTCCAAAATTCAGCGTTTCCCCATCTCAGCCCAGAAAGCAGGTAGAACAACTTTTGTGGTGCCTTTCAGCTGCCTACCAAGGTAGTGTAAAAACTACCAAGAGAACTCCTGTCTGGCACCTTCCCCGGTGGAGTTGTGCATGGGGTGTGTTTGGAACATTTTGTCACCAGCCGACTCCAAAATTCAGCGGTTCCCCATCTCAGCCCAGAAAGCAGGAAGAACAACTTTTGTGGTGCCTTTCAGCTGCCTACCAAGGTAGTGTAAAAACTACCAGGAGAACTCTTGTCTGGCACCTTCCCCGGTGGAGTTGTGCATGGGGTGTGTTTGGAACATTTTGTCACCAGCCGAGTCCAAAATTCAGCGGTTCCCCATCTCAGCCCAGAAAGCAGGTAGAACAACTTTTGTGGTATCTTTCAGTTGCCTACCGGAGCAATGTAAAAACTACCAGGAGAACTCCTGTCTGGCACCTTCCCCGGTGGAGTTGTGCATGGGGTGTGTTTGGAACATTTTGTCACCGGCCGAGTCCAAAATTCAGCGTTTCCCCATCTCAGCCCAGAAAGCAGGTAGAACAAGTTTTGTGGTGCCTTTCAGATGCCTACCAAGGTAGTGTAAAAACTACCAAGAGAACTCCTGTCTGGCACCTTCCCCGGTGGAGTTGTGCATGGGGTGTGTTTGGAACATTTTGTCACCAGCCGAGTCCAAAATTCAGCGGTTCCCCATCTCAGCCCAGAAAGCAGGTAGAACAACTTTTGTGGTGCCTTTCAGATGCCTACCAAGGTAGTGTAAAAACTACCAAGAGAACTCCTGTCTGGCACCTTCCCCGGTGGAGTTGTGCAGGGGGTGTGTTTGGAACATTTTGTCACCGGCCGAGTCCAAAATTCAGCGATTCCCCATCTCAGCCCAGAAAGCAGGTAGAACAACTTTTGTGGTGTCTTTCAGATGCCTACCGGAGCAATGTAAAAACTACCAGGAGAACTCCTGTCTGGCACCTTCCCCGGTGGAGTTGTGCATGGGGTGTGTTTGGAACATTTTGTCACCAGCCGAGTCCAAAATTCAGCGTTTCCCCATCTCAGCCCAGAAAGCAGGTAGAACAACTTTTGTGGTGCCTTTCAGATGCCTACCAAGGTAGTGTAAAATCTACCAACAGAACTCCTGTCTGGCACCTTCCCCGGTGGAGTTGTGCAGGGGGTGTGTTTGGAACATTTTGTCACCAGCCGAGTCCAAAATTCAGTGTTTCCCCATCTCAGCCCAGAAAGCAGGTACAACAACTTTTGTGGTGTCTTTTAGATGCCTACAAAGGTAGTGTAAAAACTACCAAGAGAACTCCTGTCTGGCACCTTCCCCGGTGGAGTTGTGCATGGGGTGTGTTTGGAACATTTTGTCACCAGCCGAGTCCAAAATTCAGCGGTTCCCCATCTCAGCCCAGAAAGCAGGAAGAACAACTTTTGTGGTGCCTTTCAGCTGCCTGCCAAGGTAGTGTAAAACCTACCAAGAGAACTCCTGTCTGGCACCTTCCCCGGTGGAGTTGTGCATGGGGTGTGTTTGGAACATTTTGTCACCAGCCGAGTCCAAAATTCAGCGGTTCCCCATCTCAGCCCAGAAAGCAGGTAGAACAACTTTTGTGGTGTCTTTTAGATGCCTACCAAGGTAGTGTAAAAACTACTAAGAGAACTCCTGTCTGGCACCTTCCCCGGTGGAGTTGTGCATGGGGTGTGTTTGGAACATTTTGTCACCGGCCGACTCCAAAATTCAGCGTTTCCCCATCTCAGCCCAGAAAGCAGGTAGAACAACTTTTGTGGTGCCTTTCAGCTGCCTACCGGAGCAATGTAAAAACTACCAGGAGAACTCCTGTCTGGCACCTTCCCCGGTGGAGTTGTGCATGGGGTGTGTTTGGAACATTTTGTCACCGGCCGAGTCCAAAATTCAGCGTTTCCCCATCTCAGCCCAGAAAGCAGGTAGAACAAGTTTTGTGGTGCCTTTCAGATGCCTACCAAGGTAGTGTAAAAACTACCAAGAGAACTCCTGTCTGGCACCTTCCCCGGTGGAGTTGTGCATGGGGTGTGTTTGGAACATTTTGTCACCAGCCGAGTCCAAAATTCAGCGGTTCCCCATCTCAGCCCAGAAAGCAGGTAGAACAACTTTTGTGGTGCCTTTCAGATGCCTACCAAGGTAGTGTAAAAACTACCAAGAGAACTCCTGTCTGGCACCTTCCCCGGTGGAGTTGTGCAGGGGGTGTGTTTGGAACATTTTGTCACCGGCCGAGTCCAAAATTCAGCGATTCCCCATCTCAGCCCAGAAAGCAGGTAGAACAACTTTTGTGGTGTCTTTCAGATGCCTACCGGAGCAATGTAAAAACTACCAGGAGAACTCCTGTCTGGCACCTTCCCCGGTGGAGTTGTGCATGGGGTGTGTTTGGAACATTTTGTCACCAGCCGAGTCCAAAATTCAGCGTTTCCCCATCTCAGCCCAGAAAGCAGGTAGAACAACTTTTGTGGTGCCTTTCAGATGCCTACCAAGGTAGTGTAAAATCTACCAACAGAACTCCTGTCTGGCACCTTCCCCGGTGGAGTTGTGCAGGGGGTGTGTTTGGAACATTTTGTCACCAGCCGAGTCCAAAATTCAGTGTTTCCCCATCTCAGCCCAGAAAGCAGGTACAACAACTTTTGTGGTGTCTTTTAGATGCCTACAAAGGTAGTGTAAAAACTACCAAGAGAACTCCTGTCTGGCACCTTCCCCGGTGGAGTTGTGCATGGGGTGTGTTTGGAACATTTTGTCACCAGCCGAGTCCAAAATTCAGCGGTTCCCCATCTCAGCCCAGAAAGCAGGAAGAACAACTTTTGTGGTGCCTTTCAGCTGCCTGCCAAGGTAGTGTAAAACCTACCAAGAGAACTCCTGTCTGGCACCTTCCCCGGTGGAGTTGTGCATGGGGTGTGTTTGGAACATTTTGTCACCAGCCGAGTCCAAAATTCAGCGGTTCCCCATCTCAGCCCAGAAAGCAGGTAGAACAACTTTTGTGGTGTCTTTTAGATGCCTACCAAGGTAGTGTAAAAACTACTAAGAGAACTCCTGTCTGGCACCTTCCCCGGTGGAGTTGTGCATGGGGTGTGTTTGGAACATTTTGTCACCGGCCGACTCCAAAATTCAGCGTTTCCCCATCTCAGCCCAGAAAGCAGGTAGAACAACTTTTGTGGTGCCTTTCAGCTGCCTACCGGAGCAATGTAAAAACTACCAGGAGAACTCCTGTCTGGCACCTTCCCCGGTGGAGTTGTGCATGGGGTGTGTTTGGAACATTTTGTCACCAGCCGAGTCCAAAATTCAGCTGTTCCCCATCTCAGCCCACAAAGCAGGTAGAACAACTTTTGTGGTGCCTTTCAGCTGCCTACCAAGGTAGTGTAAAAACTACCAAGAGAACTCCTGTCTGGCACCTTCCCCGGTGGAGTTGTGCAGGGGGTGTGTTTGGAACATTTTGTCACCAGCCGAGTCCAAAATTCAGCGGTTCCCCATCTCAGCCCAGAAAGCAGGAAGAACAACTTTTGTGGTGCCTTTCAGCTGCCTACCAAGGTAGTGTAAAAACTACCAGGAGAACTCTTGTCTGGCACCTTCCCCGGTGGAGTTGTGCATGGGGTGTGTTTGGAACATTTTGTCACCAGCCGAGTCCAAAATTCAGCGGTTCCCCATCTCAGCCCAGAAAGCAGGTAGAACAACTTTTGTGGTATCTTTCAGATGCCTACCGGAGCAATGTAAAAACTACCAGGAGAACTCCTGTCTGGCACCTTCCCCGGTGGAGTTGTGCAGGGGGTGTGTTTGGAACATTTTGTCACCAGCCGAGTCCAAAATTCAGCGGTTCCCCATCTCAGCCCAGAAAGCAGGAAGAACAACTTTTGTGGTGCCTTTCAGCTGCCTACCAAGGTAGTGTAAAAACTACCAGGAGAACTCCTGTCTGGCACCTTCCCCGGTGGAGTTGTGCATGGGGTGTGTTTGGAACATTTTGTCACCGGCCGAGTCCAAAATTCAGCGTTTCCCCATCTCAGCCCAGAAAGCAGGTAGAACAACTTTTGTGGTGTCTTTTAGATGCCTACCAAGGTAGTGTAAAAACTACTAAGGGAACTCCTGTCTGGCACCTTCCCCGGTGGAGTTGTGCAGGGGGTGTGTTTGGAACATTTTGTCACCAGCCGAGTCCAAAATTCAGCGGTTCCCCATCTCAGCCCAGAAAGCAGGAAGAACAACTTTTGTGGTGCCTTTCAGCTGCCTACCAAGGTAGTGTAAAAACTACCAGGAGAACTCTTGTCTGGCACCTTCCCCGGTGGAGTTGTGCATGGGGTGTGTTTGGAACATTTTGTCACCAGCCGAGTCCAAAATTCAGCGGTTCCCCATCTCAGCCCAGAAAGCAGGTAGAACAACTTTTGTGGTATCTTTCAGATGCCTACCGGAGCAATGTAAAAACTACCAGGAGAACTCCTGTCTGGCACCTTCCCCGGTGGAGTTGTGCATGGGGTGTGTTTGGAACATTTTGTCACCGGCCGAGTCCAAAAGTCAGCCTTTCCCCATCTCAGCCCAGAAAGCAGGTAGAACAAGTTTTGTGGTGCCTTTCAGATGCCTACCAAGGTAGTGTAAAAACTACCAAGAGAACTCCTGTCTGGCACCTTCCCCGGTGGAGTTGTGCATGGGGTGTGTTTGGAACATTTTGTCACCAGCCGAGTCCAAAATTCAGCGTTTCCCCATCTCAGCCCACAAAGCAGGTAGAACAACTTTTGTGGTGTCTTTCAGATGCCTACCGGAGCAATGTAAAAACTACCAGTAGAACTCCTGTCTGGCACCTTCCCCGGTGGAGTTGTGCATGGGGTGTGTTTGGAACATTTTGTCACCAGCCGAGTCCAAAATTCAGCGTTTCCCCATCTCAGCCCAGAAAGCAGGTAGAACAACTTTTGTGGTGTCTTTTTGATGCCTACCAAGGTAGTGTAAAATCTACCAAGAGAACTCCTGTCTGGCACCTTCCCCGGTGGAGTTGTGCAGGGGGTGTGTTTGGAACATTTTGTCACCAGCCGAGTCCAAAATTCAGCGTTTCCCCATCTCAGCCCAGAAAGCAGGTACAACAACTTTTGTGGTGTCTTTTAGATGCCTACAAAGGTAGTGTAAAAACTACCAAGAGAACTCCTGTCTGGCACCTTCCCCGGTGGAGTTGTGCATGGGGTGTGTTTGGAACATTTTGTCACCAGCCGAGTCCAAAATTCAGCGGTTCCCCATCTCAGCCCAGAAAGCAGGAAGAACAACTTTTGTGGTGCCTTTCAGCTGCCTACCAAGGTAGTGTAAAACCTATCAGGAGAACTCTTGTCTGGCACCTTCCCCGGTGGAGTTGTGCATGGGGTGTGTTTGGAACATTTTGTCACCAGCCGAGTCCAAAATTCAGCGTTTCCCCATCTCAGCCCAGAAAGCAGGTAGAACAACTTTTGTGGTGCCTTTCAGCTGCCTACCGGAGCAATGTAAAAACTACCAGGAGAACTCCTGTCTGGCACCTTCCCCGGTGGAGTTGTGCATGGGGTGTGTTTGGAACATTTTGTCACCAGCCGAGTCCAAAATTCAGCGTTTCCCCATCTCAGCCCACAAAGCAGGTAGAACAACTTTTGTGGTGCCTTTCAGCTGCCTACCAAGGTAGTGTAAAAACTACCAAGAGAACTCCTGTCTGGCACCTTCCCCGGTGGAGTTGTGCATGGGGTGTGTTTGGAACATTTTGTGACCAGCCGAGTCCAAAATTCAGCGTTTCCCCATCTCAGCCCAGAAAGCAGGTAGAACAACTTTTGTGGTGCCTTTCAGGAGCCTACCGGGGTAGTGTAAAAACTACCAAGAGAACTCCTGTCTGGCACCTTCCCCGGTGGAGTTGTGCATGGGGTGTGTTTGGAACATTTTGTCACCAGCCGAGTCCAAAATTCAGCGGTTCCCCATCTCAGCCCAGAAAGCAGGAAGAACAACTTTTGTGGTATCTTTCAGATGCCTACCGGAGCAATGTAAAAACTACCAGGAGAACTCCTGTCTGGCACCTTCCCCGGTGGAGTTGTGCAGGGGGTGTGTTTGGAACATTTTGTCACCAGCCGAGTCCAAAATTCAGCGGTTCCCCATCTCAGCCCAGAAAGCAGGAAGAACAACTTTTGTGGTGCCTTTCAGGTGCCTACCAAGGTAGTGTAAAAACTACCAGGAGAACTCTTGTCTGGCACCTTCCCCGGTGGAGTTGTGCATGGGGTGTGTTTGGAACATTTTGTCACCAGCCGAGTCCAAAATTCAGCGGTTCCCCATCTCAGCCCAGAAAGCAGGTAGAACAACTTTTGTGGTATCTTTCAGATGCCTACCGGAGCAATGTAAAAACTACCAGGAGAACTCCTGTCTGGCACCTTCCCCGGTGGAGTTGTGCAGGGGGTGTGTTTGGAACATTTTGTCACCAGCCGAGTCCAAAATTCAGCCGTTCCCCATCTCAGCCCAGAAAGCAGGAAGAACAACTTTTGTGGTGCCTTTCAGCTGCCTACCGGAGCAATGTAAAAACTACCAGGAGAACTCCTGTCTGGCACCTTCCCCGGTGGAGTTGTGCATGGGGTGTGTTTGGAACATTTTGTCACCAGCCGAGTCCAAAATTCAGCGTTTCCCCATCTCAGCCCAGAAAGCAGGTAGAACAACTTTTGTGGTGCCTTTCAGCTGCCTACCGGAGCAATGTAAAAACTACCAGGAGAACTCCTGTCTGGCACCTTCCCCGGTGGAGTTGTGCATGGGGTGTGTTTGGAACATTTTGTCACCAGCCGAGTCCAAAATTCAGCGTTTCCCCATCTCAGCCCAGAAAGCAGGTAGAACAACTTTTGTGGTGCCTTTCAGGAGCCTACCGGGGTAGTGTAAAAACTACCAAGAGAACTCCTGTCTGGCACCTTCCCCGGTGGAGTTGTGCATGGGGTGTGTTTGGAACATTTTGTCACCAGCCGAGTCCAAAATTCAGCGGTTCCCCATCTCAGCCCAGAAAGCAGGAAGAACAACTTTTGTGGTATCTTTCAGATGCCTACCGGAGCAATGTAAAAACTACCAGGAGAACTCCTGTCTGGCACCTTCCCCGGTGGAGTTGTGCAGGGGGTGTGTTTGGAACATTTTGTCACCAGCCGAGTCCAAAATTCAGCGGTTCCCCATCTCAGCCCAGAAAGCAGGAAGAACAACTTTTGTGGTGCCTTTCAGGTGCCTACCAAGGTAGTGTAAAAACTACTAAGAGAACTCCTGTCTGGCACCTTCCCCGGTGGAGTTGTGCAGGGGGTGTGTTTGGAACATTTTGTCACCGGCCGACTCCAAAATTCAGCGGTTCCCCATCTCAGCCCAGAAAGCAGGTAGAACAACTTTTGTGGAGTCTTTCAGA